>NC_142718.1:29664247-29965497 GCF_055471065.1 Atractosteus spatula
TTTCTCACTTTCTCCTGAAATGGCGCAGAAAATGAGCAAGTCTTGTGGCGTATGTGGGACTACATTACAATTACCACTACAGTGCGGCTAAAAGTATAATTGTTTTGGGCATTAAATGCAACAAGCAGGATAAATTCACATACAGAATGTGTGTTTTCAAACGTTTGATTTTTGACCCTTTTTGAGCGACAGCCGCGCGGCTTAAGAAAAATGGCAAAATACGGCCATATTTTTTTCTCGAGGAAACAACCAAACAACAATTTTCCTGCATTTCAAATGCATCCTAAAGCACAGCAAATGCATCAGAAAGAGTCTAGTTCTTATTGAAACCCTAACCCTAACCCTAGGTCGGGCACTTTGGGAACTCAAATACTGTATCAAAAACATGTCTACATATACAGCGTTCGAAAAGTCACCCAAATCGCTCCCAACTAGTCAGAAACATTTAAATTAATGTTTCTAAGCAATTCAATGTATCTGCAGTGAATCTGTTGTTTAAATTTCCAATATTTTTCTTTTTCTCACTTTCTCCTGAAATGGCGCAGAAAATGAGCAAGTCTTGTGGCGTATGTGGGACTACATTACAATTACCACTACAGTGCGGCTAAAAGTATAATTGTTTTGGGCATTAAATGCAACAAGCAGGATAAATTCACATACAGAATGTGTGTTTTCAAACTTTTGATTTTTGACCCTTTTTGAGCGACAGCCGCGCGGCTTAAGAAAAATGGCAAAATACGGCCATATTTTTTTCTCGAGGAAACAACCAAACAACAATTTTCCTGCATTTCAAATGCATCCTAAAGCACAGCAAATGCATCAGAAAGAGTCTAGTTCTTATTGAAACCCTAACCCTAACCCTAGGTCGGGCACTTTGGGAACTCAAATACTGTATCAAAAACATGTCTACATATACAGCGTTCGAAAAGTCACCCAAATCGCTCCCAACTAGTCAGAAACATTTAAATTAATGTTTCTAAGCAATTCAATGTATCTGCAGTGAATCTGTTGTTTAAATTTCCAATATTTTTCTTTTTCTCACTTTCTCCTGAAATGGCGCAGAAAATGAGCAAGTCTTGTGGCGTATGTGGGACTACATTACAATTACCACTACAGTGCGGCTAAAAGTATAATTGTTTTGGGCATTAAATGCAACAAGCAGGATAAATTCACATACAGAATGTGTGTTTTCAAACTTTTGATTTTTGACCCTTTTTGAGCGACAGCCGCGCGGCTTAAGAAAAATGGCAAAATACGGCCATATTTTTTTCTCGAGGAAACAACCAAACAACAATTTTCCTGCATTTCAAATGCATCCTAAAGCACAGCAAATGCATCAGAAAGAGTCTAGTTCTTATTGAAACCCTAACCCTAACCCTAGGTCGGGCACTTTGGGAACTCAAATACTGTATCAAAAACATGTCTACATATACAGCGTTCGAAAAGTCACCCAAATCGCTCCCAACTAGTCAGAAACATTTAAATTAATGTTTCTAAGCAATTCAATGTATCTGCAGTGAATCTGTTGTTTAAATTTCCAATATTTTTCTTTTTCTCACTTTCTCCTGAAATGGCGCAGAAAATGAGCAAGTCTTGTGGCGTTTGTGGGACTGCATTACAATTACCACTACAGTGTGGCTAAAAGTATCATTGTTTTGGGCATTAAATGCAACAAGCAGGATAAATTCACATACAGAATGTGTGTTTTCAAAATTTGATTTTTGACCCTTTTTGAGCGACAGCCGCACGGCTTAAGAAAAATGGCAAAATACGGCCATATTTTTTTCTCGAGGAAACAACCAAACAACAATTTTCCTGCATTTCAAATGCATCCTAAAGCTCAGCAAATGCATCAGAAACGGTCTAGTTCTTAATGAAACCCTAACCCTAACCCTAGGTCGGGCACTTTGGGAACTCAAATACTGTATCAAAAACATGTCGACAAATACAGCGTTCGAAAAGTCTCCCAAATCACTCCGAACTAGTCAGAAACATTTAAAATAATGTTTCTAAGCAATTCAATGTATCTGCAGTAAATCTGTTGTTTAAATTTCCAATAGTTTTCTTTTTCTCACTTTCTCCTGAAATGGCGCAGAAAATGAGCAAGTCTTGTGGCGTTTTTGGGACTGCATTACAATTACCACTACAGTGTGGCTAAAAGTATCATTGTTTTGGGCATTAAATGCAACAAGCAGGATAAATTCAGATACAGAATGTCTGTTTTCAAAATTTGATTTTTGACCCTTTTTCAGCGACAGCCGCGCGGCTTAAGAAAAATGGCAAAATACGGCCATATTTTTTTCTCGAGGAAACAACCAAACAACAATTTTCCTGCATTTCAAATGCATCCTAAAGCACAGCAAATGCATCAGAAACGGTCTAGTTCTTATTGAAATCCTAACCCTAACCCTAGGTCGGGCACTTTGGGAACTCAAATACTGTATCAAAAACATGTCTACAAATACAGCGTTCGAAAAGTCACCCAAATCGCTCCCAACTAGTCAGAAACATTTAAATTAATGTTTCTAAGCAATTCAATGTATCTGCAGTGAATCTGTTGTTTAAATTTCCAATATTTTTCTTTTTCTCACTTTCTCCTGAAATGGCGCAGAAAATGAGCAAGTCTTGTGGCGTTTGTGGGACTGCATTACAATTACCACTACAGTGTGGCTAAAAGTATCATTGTTTTGGGCATTAAATGCAACAAGCAGGATAAATTCACATACAGAATGTGTGTTTTCAAACTTTTGATTTTTGACCCTTTTTGAGCGACAGCCGCGCGGCTTAAGAAAAATGGCAAAATACGGCCATATTTTTTTCTCGAGGAAACAACCAAACAACAATTTTCCTGCATTTCAAATGCATCCTAAAGCACAGCAAATGCATCAGAAACGGTCTAGTTCTTATTGAAACCCTAACCCTAACCCTAGGTCGGGCACTTTGGGAACTCAAATACTGTATCAAAAACATGTCTACAAATACAGCGTTCGAAAAGTCACCCAAATCGCTCCCAACTAGTCAGAAACATTTAAATTAATGTTTCTAAGCAATTCAATGTATCTGCAGTGAATCTGTTGTTTAAATTTCCAATATTTTTCTTTTTCTCACTTTCTCCTGAAATGGCGCAGAAAATGAGCAAGTCTTGTGGCGTTTGTGGGACTGCATTACAATTACCACTACAGTGTTTCTAAAAGTATCATTGTTTTGGGCATTAAATGCAACAAGCAGGATAAATTCACATACAGAATGTGTGTTTTCAAACGTTTGATTTTTGACCCTTTTTGAGCGACAGCCGCGCGGCTTAAGAAAAATGGCAAAATACGGCCATATTTTTTTCTCGAGGATACAACCAAACAACAATTTTCCTGCATTTCAAATGCATCCTAAAGCACAGCAAATGCATCAGAAAATGTCTAGTTCTTTTTGAAACCCTAACCCTAACCCTAGGTCGGGCACTTTGGGAACTCAAATACTCTATCAAAAACATGTCTACAAATACAGCGTTCGAAAAGTCACCCAAATCGCTCCCAACTAGTCAGAAACATTTAAAATAATGTTTCTAAGCAATTCAATGTATCTACAGTGAATCTGTTGTTTAAATTTCCAATATTTTTCTTTTTCTCACTTTCTCCTGAAATGGCGCAGAAAATGAGCAAGTCTTGTGGCGTTTGTGGGACTGCATTACAATTACCACTACAGTGTGGCTAAAAGTATCATTGTTTTGGGCATTAAATGCAACAAGCAGGATAAATTCACATACAGAATGTCTGTTTTCAAAATTTGATTTTTGACCCTTTTTCAGCGACAGCCGCGCGGCTTAAGAAAAATGGCAAAATACGGCCATATTTTTTTCTCGAGGAAACAACCAAACAACAATTTTCCTGCATTTCAAATGCATCCTAAAGCACAGCAAATGCATCAGAAACGGTCTAGTTCTTATTGAAACCCTAACCCTAACCCTAGGTCGGGCACTTTGGGAACTCAAATACTGTATCAAAAACATGTCGACAAATACAGCGTTCGAAAAGTCTCCCAAATCACTCCGAACTAGTCAGAAACATTTAAAATAATGTTTCTAAGCAATTCAATGTATCTGCAGTAAATCTGTTGTTTAAATTTCCAATAGTTTTCTTTTTCTCACTTTCTCCTGAAATGGCGCAGAAAATGAGCAAGTCTTGTGGCGTTTGTGGAACTGCATTACAATTACCACTACAGTGTGGCTAAAAGTATCATTGTTTTGGGCATTAAATGCAACAAGCAGGATAAATTCACATACAGAATATCTGTTTTCAAAATTTGATTTTTGACCCTTTTTCAGCGACAGCCGCGCGGCTTAAGAAAAATGGCAAAATACGGCCATATTTTTTTCTCGAGGAAACAACCAAACAACAATTTTCCTGCATTTCAAATGCATTCTAAAGCACAGCAAATGCATCAGAAACGGTCTAGTTCTTATTGAAATCCTAACCCTAACCCTAGGTTGGGCACTTTGGGAACTCAAATACTGTATCAAAAACATGTCTACAAATACAGCGTTCGAAAAGTCACCCAAATCGCTCCCAACTAGTCAGAAACATTTAAAATAATGTTTCTAAGCAATTCAATGTATCTACAGAGAATCTGTTGTTTATATTTCCAATATTTTTCTTTTTCTCACTTTCTCCTGAAATGGCGCAGAAAATGAGAAAGTCTTGTGGCGTTTTTGGGACTGCATTACAATTACCACTACAGTGTGGCTAAAAGTATCATTGTTTTGGGCATTAAATGCAACAAGCAGGATAAATTCACATACAGAATGTGTGTTTTCAAACTTTTGATTTTTGACCCTTTTTGAGCGACAGCCGCGCGGCTTAAGAAAAATGGCAAAATACGGCCATATTTTTTTCTCGAGGAAACAACCAAACAACAATTTTCCTGCATTTCAAATGCATCCTAAAGCACAGCAAATGCATCAGAAACGGTCTAGTTCTTATTGAAACCCTAACCCTAACCCTAGGTCGGGCACTTTGGGAACTAAAATACTGTATCAAAAACATGTCTACAAATACAGCGTTCGAAAAGTCACCCAAATCGCTCCCAACTAGTCAGAAACATTTAAATTAATGTTTCTAAGCAATTCAATGTATCTGCAGTGAATCTGTTGTTTAAATTTCCAATATTTTTCTTTTTCTCACTTTCTCCTGAAATGGCGCAGAAAATGAGCAAGTCTTGTGGCGTTTGTGGGACTGCATTACAATTACCACTACAGTGTGGCTAAAAGTATCATTGTTTTGGGCATTAAATGCAACAAGCAGGATAAATTCACATACAGAATGTGTGTTTTCAAACTTTTGATTTTTGACCCTTTTTGAGCGACAGCCGCGCGGCTTAAGAAAAATGGCAAAATACGGCCATATTTTTTTCTCGAGGAAACAACCAAACAACAATTTTCCTGCATTTCAAATGCATCCTAAAGCACAGCAAATGCATCAGAAACGGTCTAGTTCTTATTGAAACCCTAACCCTAGGTCGGGCACTTTGGGAACTCAAATACTGTATCAAAAACATGTCTACAAATACAGCATTCGAAAAGTCACCCAAATCGCTCCCAACTAGTCAGAAACATTTAAAATAATGTTTCTAAGCAATTCAATGTATCTGCAGTGAATCTGTTGTTTAAATTTCCAATATTTTTCTTTTTCTCACTTTCTCCTGAAATGGCGCAGAAAATGAGCAAGTCTTGTGGCGTTTGTGGGACTGCATTACAATTACCACTACAGTGCGGCTAAAAGTATTATTGTTTTGGGCATTAAATGCAACAAGCAGGATAAATTCACATACAGAATGTGTGTTTTCAAACTTTTGATTTTTGACCCTTTTTGAGCGACAGCCGCGCGGCTAAAGAAAAATGGCAAAATACGGCCATATTTTTTTCTCGAGGAAACAACCAAACAACAATTTTCCTGCATTTCAAATGCATCCTAAAGCACAGCAAATGCATCAGAAACGGTCTAGTTCTTATTGAAACCCTAACCCTAACCCTAGGTCGGGCACTTTGGGAACTCAAATACTGTATCAAAAACATGTCTACAAATACAGCGTTCGAAAAGTCACCCAAATCGCTCCCAACTAGTCAGAAACATTTAAATTAATGTTTCTAAGCAATTCAATGTATCTGCAGTGAATCTGTTGTTTAAATTTCCAATATTTTTCTTTTTCTCACTTTCTCCTGAAATGGCGCAGAAAATGAGCAAGTCTTGTGGCGTTTGTGGGACTGCATTACAATTACCACTACAGTGTGGCTAAAAGTATCATTGTTTTGGGCATTAAATGCAACAAGCAGGATAAATTCACATACAGAATGTGTGTTTTCAAACTTTTGATTTTTGACCCTTTTTGAGCGACAGCCGCGCGGCTTAAGAAAAATGGCAAAATACGGCCATATTTTTTTCTCAAGGAAACAACCAAACAACAATTTTCCTGCATTTCAAATGCATCCTAAAGCACAGCAAATGCATCAGAAATGGTCTAGTTCTTATTGAAACCCTAACACTAATCCTAGGTCGGGCACTTTGGGAACTCAAATACTGTATCAAAAACATGTCTACATATACAGCGTTCGAAAAGTCACCCAAATCGCTCCCAACTAGTCAGAAACATTTAAATTAATGTTTCTAAGCAATTCAATGTATCTGCAGTGAATCTGTTGTTTAAATTTCCAATAGTTTTCTTTTTCTCACTTTCTCCTGAAATGGCGCAGAAAATGAGCAAGTCTTGTGGCGTTTTTGGGACTGCATTACAATTACCACTACAGTTTGGCTAAAAGTATCATTGTTTTGGGCATTAAATGCAACAAGCAGGATAAATTCACATACAGAATGTCTGTTTTCAAAATTTGATTTTTGACCCTTTTTCAGCGACAGCCGCTCGGCTTAAGAAAAATGGCAAAATACGGCCATATTTTTTTCTCGAGGAAACAACCAAACAACAATTTTCCTGCATTTCAAATGCATCCTAAAGCACAGCAAATGCATCAGAAACGGTCTAGATCTTTTTGAAACCCTAACCCTAACCCTAGGTCGGGCACTTTGGGAACTCAAATACTGTATCAAAAACATGTCTACAAATACAGCGTTCGAAAAGTCACCCAAATCACTCCGAACTAGTCAGAAACATTTAAAATAATGTTTCTAAGCAATTCAATGTATCTGCAGTAAATCTGTTGTTTAAATTTCCAATAGTTTTCTTTTTCTCACTTTCTCCTGAAATGGCGCAGAAAATGAGCAAGTCTTGTGGCGTTTGTGGGACTGCATTACAATTACCACTACAGTGTGGCTAAAAGTATCATTGTTTTGGGCATTAAATGCAACAAGCAGGATAAATTCACATATAGAATGTGTGTTTTCAAACTTTTGATTTTTGACCCTTTTTGAGCGACAGCCACGCGGCTTAAGAAAAATGGCAAAATACGGCCATATTTTTTTCTCGAGGAAACAACCAAACAACAATTTTCCTGCATTTCAAATGCATCCTAAAGCACAGCAAATGCATCAGAAACGGTCTAGTTCTTAATGAAACCCTAACCCTAACCCTAGGTCGGGCACTTTGGGAACTCAAATACTGTATCAAAAACATGTCGACAAATACAGCGTTCGAAAAGTCTCCCAAATCACTCCGAACTAGTCAGAAACATTTAAAATAATGTTTCTAAGCAATTCAATGTATCTGCAGTAAATCTGTTGTTTAAATTTCCAATAGTTTTCTTTTTCTCACTTTCTCCTGAAATGGCGCAGAAAATGAGCAAGTCTTGTGGCGTTTTTGGGACTGCATTACAATTACCACTACAGTGTGGCTAAAAGTATCATTGTTTTGGGCATTAAATGCAACAAGCAGGATAAATTCAGATACAGAATGTCTGTTTTCAAAATTTGATTTTTGACCCTTTTTCAGCGACAGCCGCGCGGCTTAAGAAAAATGGCAAAATACGGCCATATTTTTTTCTCGAGGAAACAACCAAACAACAATTTTCCTGCATTTCAAATGCATCCTAAAGCACAGCAAATGCATCAGAAACGGTCTAGTTCTTATTGAAATCCTAACCCTAACCCTAGGTCGGGCACTTTGGGAACTCAAATACTGTATCAAAAACATGTCTACAAATACAGCGTTCGAAAAGTCACCCAAATCGCTCCCAACTAGTCAGAAACATTTAAATTAATGTTTCTAAGCAATTCAATGTATCTGCAGTGAATCTGTTGTTTAAATTTCCAATATTTTTCTTTTTCTCACTTTCTCCTGAAATGGCGCAGAAAATGAGCAAGTCTTGTGGCGTTTGTGGGACTGCATTACAATTACCACTACAGTGTGGCTAAAAGTATCATTGTTTTGGGCATTAAATGCAACAAGCAGGATAAATTCACATACAGAATGTGTGTTTTCAAACTTTTGATTTTTGACCCTTTTTGAGCGACAGCCGCGCGGCTTAAGAAAAATGGCAAAATACGGCCATATTTTTTTCTCGAGGAAACAACCAAACAACAATTTTCCTGCATTTCAAATGCATCCTAAAGCACAGCAAATGCATCAGAAACGGTCTAGTTCTTATTGAAACCCTAACCCTAACCCTAGGTCGGGCACTTTGGGAACTCAAATACTGTATCAAAAACATGTCTACAAATACAGCGTTCGAAAAGTCACCCAAATCGCTCCCAACTAGTCAGAAACATTTAAATTAATGTTTCTAAGCAATTCAATGTATCTGCAGTGAATCTGTTGTTTAAATTTCCAATATTTTTCTTTTTCTCACTTTCTCCTGAAATGGCGCAGAAAATGAGCAAGTCTTGTGGCGTTTGTGGGACTGCATTACAATTACCACTACAGTGTTTCTAAAAGTATCATTGTTTTGGGCATTAAATGCAACAAGCAGGATAAATTCACATACAGAATGTGTGTTTTCAAACGTTTGATTTTTGACCCTTTTTGAGCGACAGCCGCGCGGCTTAAGAAAAATGGCAAAATACGGCCATATTTTTTTCTCGAGGATACAACCAAACAACAATTTTCCTGCATTTCAAATGCATCCTAAAGCACAGCAAATGCATCAGAAAATGTCTAGTTCTTTTTGAAACCCTAACCCTAACCCTAGGTCGGGCACTTTGGGAACTCAAATACTCTATCAAAAACATGTCTACAAATACAGCGTTCGAAAAGTCACCCAAATCGCTCCCAACTAGTCAGAAACATTTAAAATAATGTTTCTAAGCAATTCAATGTATCTACAGTGAATCTGTTGTTTAAATTTCCAATATTTTTCTTTTTCTCACTTTCTCCTGAAATGGCGCAGAAAATGAGCAAGTCTTGTGGCGTTTGTGGGACTGCATTACAATTACCACTACAGTGTGGCTAAAAGTATCATTGTTTTGGGCATTAAATGCAACAAGCAGGATAAATTCACATACAGAATGTCTGTTTTCAAAATTTGATTTTTGACCCTTTTTCAGCGACAGCCGCGCGGCTTAAGAAAAATGGCAAAATACGGCCATATTTTTTTCTCGAGGAAACAACCAAACAACAATTTTCCTGCATTTCAAATGCATCCTAAAGCACAGCAAATGCATCAGAAACGGTCTAGTTCTTATTGAAACCCTAACCCTAACCCTAGGTCGGGCACTTTGGGAACTCAAATACTGTATCAAAAACATGTCGACAAATACAGCGTTCGAAAAGTCTCCCAAATCACTCCGAACTAGTCAGAAACATTTAAAATAATGTTTCTAAGCAATTCAATGTATCTGCAGTAAATCTGTTGTTTAAATTTCCAATAGTTTTCTTTTTCTCACTTTCTCCTGAAATGGCGCAGAAAATGAGCAAGTCTTGTGGCGTTTTTGGGACTGCATTACAATTACCACTACAGTGTGGCTAAAAGTATCATTGTTTTGGGCATTAAATGCAACAAGCAGGATAAATTCACATACAGAATATCTGTTTTCAAAATTTGATTTTTGACCCTTTTTCAGCGACAGCCGCGCGGCTTAAGAAAAATGGCAAAATACGGCCATATTTTTTTCTCGAGGAAACAACCAAACAACAATTTTCCTGCATTTCAAATGCATCCTAAAGCTCAGCAAATGCATCAGAAACGGTCTAGTTCTTAATGAAACCCTAACCCTAACCCTAGGTCGGGCACTTTGGGAACTCAAATACTGTATCAAAAACATGTCGACAAATACAGCGTTCGAAAAGTCTCCCAAATCACTCCGAACTAGTCAGAAACATTTAAAATAATGTTTCTAAGCAATTCAATGTATCTGCAGTAAATCTGTTGTTTAAATTTCCAATAGTTTTCTTTTTCTCACTTTCTCCTGAAATGGCGCAGAAAATGAGCAAGTCTTGTGGCGTTTTTGGGACTGCATTACAATTACCACTACAGTGTGGCTAAAAGTATCATTGTTTTGGGCATTAAATGCAACAAGCAGGATAAATTCAGATACAGAATGTCTGTTTTCAAAATTTGATTTTTGACCCTTTTTCAGCGACAGCCGCGCGGCTTAAGAAAAATGGCAAAATACGGCCATATTTTTTTCTCGAGGAAACAACCAAACAACAATTTTCCTGCATTTCAAATGCATCCTAAAGCACAGCAAATGCATCAGAAACGGTCTAGTTCTTATTGAAATCCTAACCCTAACCCTAGGTCGGGCACTTTGGGAACTCAAATACTGTATCAAAAACATGTCTACAAATACAGCGTTCGAAAAGTCACCCAAATCGCTCCCAACTAGTCAGAAACATTTAAATTAATGTTTCTAAGCAATTCAATGTATCTGCAGTGAATCTGTTGTTTAAATTTCCAATATTTTTCTTTTTCTCACTTTCTCCTGAAATGGCGCAGAAAATGAGCAAGTCTTGTGGCGTTTGTGGGACTGCATTACAATTACCACTACAGTGTGGCTAAAAGTATCATTGTTTTGGGCATTAAATGCAACAAGCAGGATAAATTCACATACAGAATGTGTGTTTTCAAACTTTTGATTTTTGACCCTTTTTGAGCGACAGCCGCGCGGCTTAAGAAAAATGGCAAAATACGGCCATATTTTTTTCTCGAGGAAACAACCAAACAACAATTTTCCTGCATTTCAAATGCATCCTAAAGCACAGCAAATGCATCAGAAACGGTCTAGTTCTTATTGAAACCCTAACCCTAGGTCGGGCACTTTGGGAACTCAAATACTGTATCAAAAACATGTCTACAAATACAGCATTCGAAAAGTCACCCAAATCGCTCCCAACTAGTCAGAAACATTTAAAATAATGTTTCTAAGCAATTCAATGTATCTGCAGTGAATCTGTTGTTTAAATTTCCAATATTTTTCTTTTTCTCACTTTCTCCTGAAATGGCGCAGAAAATGAGCAAGTCTTGTGGCGTTTGTGGGACTGCATTACAATTACCACTACAGTGCGGCTAAAAGTATTATTGTTTTGGGCATTAAATGCAACAAGCAGGATAAATTCACATACAGAATGTGTGTTTTCAAACTTTTGATTTTTGACCCTTTTTGAGCGACAGCCGCGCGGCTAAAGAAAAATGGCAAAATACGGCCATATTTTTTTCTCGAGGAAACAACCAAACAACAATTTTCCTGCATTTCAAATGCATCCTAAAGCACAGCAAATGCATCAGAAACGGTCTAGTTCTTATTGAAACCCTAACCCTAACCCTAGGTCGGGCACTTTGGGAACTCAAATACTCTATCAAAAACATGTCTACAAATACAGCGTTCGAAAAGTCACCCAAATCGCTCCCAACTAGTCAGAAACATTTAAAATAATGTTTCTAAGCAATTCAATGTATCTACAGTGAATCTGTTGTTTAAATTTCCAATATTTTTCTTTTTCTCACTTTCTCCTGAAATGGCGCAGAAAATGAGCAAGTCTTGTGGCGTTTGTGGGACTGCATTACAATTACCACTACAGTGTGGCTAAAAGTATCATTGTTTTGGGCATTAAATGCAACAAGCAGGATAAATTCACATACAGAATGTCTGTTTTCAAAATTTGATTTTTGACCCTTTTTCAGCGACAGCCGCGCGGCTTAAGAAAAATGGCAAAATACGGCCATATTTTTTTCTCGAGGAAACAACCAAACAACAATTTTCCTGCATTTCAAATGCATCCTAAAGCACAGCAAATGCATCAGAAACGGTCTAGTTCTTATTGAAACCCTAACCCTAACCCTAGGTCGGGCACTTTGGGAACTCAAATACTGTATCAAAAACATGTCGACAAATACAGCGTTCGAAAAGTCTCCCAAATCACTCCGAACTAGTCAGAAACATTTAAAATAATGTTTCTAAGCAATTCAATGTATCTGCAGTAAATCTGTTGTTTAAATTTCCAATAGTTTTCTTTTTCTCACTTTCTCCTGAAATGGCGCAGAAAATGAGCAAGTCTTGTGGCGTTTTTGGGACTGCATTACAATTACCACTACAGTGTGGCTAAAAGTATCATTGTTTTGGGCATTAAATGCAACAAGCAGGATAAATTCACATACAGAATATCTGTTTTCAAAATTTGATTTTTGACCCTTTTTCAGCGACAGCCGCGCGGCTTAAGAAAAATGGCAAAATACGGCCATATTTTTTTCTCGAGGAAACAACCAAACAACAATTTTCCTGCATTTCAAATGCATTCTAAAGCACAGCAAATGCATCAGAAACGGTCTAGTTCTTATTGAAATCCTAACCCTAACCCTAGGTTGGGCACTTTGGGAACTCAAATACTGTATCAAAAACATGTCTACAAATACAGCGTTCGAAAAGTCACCCAAATCGCTCCCAACTAGTCAGAAACATTTAAAATAATGTTTCTAAGCAATTCAATGTATCTACAGAGAATCTGTTGTTTATATTTCCAATATTTTTCTTTTTCTCACTTTCTCCTGAAATGGCGCAGAAAATGAGAAAGTCTTGTGGCGTTTTTGGGACTGCATTACAATTACCACTACAGTGTGGCTAAAAGTATCATTGTTTTCGGCATTAAATGCAACAAGCAGGATAAATTCACATACAGAATGTGTGTTTTCAAACTTTTGATTTTTGACCCTTTTTGAGCGACAGCCGCGCTGCTTAAGAAAAATGGCAAAATACGGCCATATTTTTTTCTCGAGGAAACAACCAAACAACAATTTTCCTGCATTTCAAATGCATCCTAAAGCACAGCAAATGCATCAGAAACGGTCTAGTTCTTATTGAAACCCTAACCCTAACCCTAGGTCGGGCACTTTGGGAACTAAAATACTGTATCAAAAACATGTCTACAAATACAGCGTTCGAAAAGTCACCCAAATCGCTCCCAACTAGTCAGAAACATTTAAATTAATGTTTCTAAGCAATTCAATGTATCTGCAGTGAATCTGTTGTTTAAATTTCCAATATTTTTCTTTTTCTCACTTTCTCCTGAAATGGCGCAGAAAATGAGCAAGTCTTGTGGCGTTTGTGGGACTGCATTACAATTACCACTACAGTGTGGCTAAAAGTATCATTGTTTTGGGCATTAAATGCAACAAGCAGGATAAATTCACATACAGAATGTGTGTTTTCAAACTTTTGATTTTTGACCCTTTTTGAGCGACAGCCGCGCGGCTTAAGAAAAATGGCAAAATACGGCCATATTTTTTTCTCGAGGAAACAACCAAACAACAATTTTCCTGCATTTCAAATGCATCCTAAAGCACAGCAAATGCATCAGAAACGGTCTAGTTCTTATTGAAACCCTAACCCTAGGTCGGGCACTTTGGGAACTCAAATACTGTATCAAAAACATGTCTACAAATACAGCATTCGAAAAGTCACCCAAATCGCTCCCAACTAGTCAGAAACATTTAAAATAATGTTTCTAAGCAATTCAATGTATCTGCAGTGAATCTGTTGTTTAAATTTCCAATATTTTTCTTTTTCTCACTTTCTCCTGAAATGGCGCAGAAAATGAGCAAGTCTTGTGGCGTTTGTGGGACTGCATTACAATTACCACTACAGTGTGGCTAAAAGTATCATTGTTTTGGGCATTAAATGCAACAAGCAGGATAAATTCACATACAGAATGTGTGTTTTCAAACTTTTGATTTTTGACCCTTTTTGAGCGACAGCCGCGCGGCTTAAGAAAAATGGCAAAATACGGCCATATTTTTTTCTCAAGGAAACAACCAAACAACAATTTTCCTGCATTTCAAATGCATCCTAAAGCACAGCAAATGCATCAGAAATGGTCTAGTTCTTATTGAAACCCTAACACTAATCCTAGGTCGG
The DNA here is from genome assembly GCF_055471065.1 of Atractosteus spatula. Lineage (NCBI taxonomy): Eukaryota > Metazoa > Chordata > Actinopteri > Semionotiformes > Lepisosteidae > Atractosteus > Atractosteus spatula. The sequence continues at coordinate 29,678,530 of NC_142718.1, forward strand.
GCACTTTGGGAACTCAAATACTGTATCAAAAACATGTCTACAAATATAGCGTTCGAAAAGTCACCCAAATCGCTCCCAACTAGTCAGAAACATTTAAAATAATGTTTCTAAGCAATTCAATGTATCTACAGTGAATCTGTTGTTTAAATTTCCAATATTTTTCTTTTTCTCACTTTCTCCTGAAATGGCGCAGAAAATGAGCAAGTCTTGTGGCGTATGTGGGACTACATTACAATTACCACTACAGTGCGGCTAAAAGTATAATTGTTTTGGGCATTAAATGCAACAAGCAGGATAAATTCACATACAGAATGTGTGTTTTCAAACTTTTGATTTTTGACCCTTTTTGAGCGACAGCCACGCGGCTAAAGAAAAATGGCAAAATACGGCCATATTTTTTTCTCGAGGAAACAACCAAACAACAATTTTCCTGCATTTCAAATGCATACTAAAGCACAGCAAATGCATCAGAAACAGTCTAGTTCTTATTGAAACCCTAACCCTAACCCTAGGTCGGGCACTTTGGGAACTCAAATACTGTATCAAAAACATGTCTACAAATACAGCGTTCGAAAAGTCACCCAAATCGCTCCCAACTAGTCAGAAACATTTAAATTAATGTTTCTAAGCAATTCAATGTATCTGCAGTGAATCTGTTGTTTAAATTTCCAATATTTTTCTTTTTCTCACTTTCTCCTGAAATGGCGCAGAAAATGAGCAAGTCTTGTGGCGTTTGTGGGACTGCATTACAATTACCACTACAGTGTGGCTAAAAGTATCATTGTTTTGGGCATTAAATGCAACAAGCAAGATAAATTCACATACAGAATGTCTGTTTTCAAAATTTGATTTTTGACCCTTTTTCAGCGACAGCCGCGCGGCTTAAGAAAAATGGCAAAATACGGCCATATTTTTTTCTCGAGGAAACAACCAAACAACAATTTTCCTGCATTTCAAATGCATCCTAAAGCACAGCAAATGCATCAGAAACGGTCTAGTTCTTATTGAAACCCTAACCCTAACCCTAGGTCGGGCACTTTGGGAACTCAAATACTATATCAAAAACATGTCTACAAATACAGCGTTCGAAAAGTCACCCAAATCGCTCCCAACTAGTCAGAAACATTTAAAATAATGTTTCTAAGCAATTCAATGTATCTGCAGTAAATCTGTTGTTTAAATTTCCAATAGTTTTCTTTTTCTCACTTTCTCCTGAAATGGCGCAGAAAATGAACAAGTCTTGTTGCGTTTTTGGGACTGCATTACAATTACCACTACAGTGTGGCTAAAAGTATCATTGTTTTGGGCATTAAATGCAACAAGCAGGATAAATTCACATACAGAATGTCTGTTTTCAAAATTTGATTTTTGACCCTTTTTCAGCGACAGCCGCGCGGCTTAAGAAAAATGGCAAAATACGGCCATATTTTTTTCTCGAGGAAACAACCAAACAACAATTTTCCTGCATTTCAAATGCATCCTAAAGCACAGCAAATGCATCAGAAACGGTCTAGTTCTTATTGAAACCCTAACCCTAACCCTAGGTCGGGCACTTTGGGAACTCAAATACTGTATCAAAAACATGTCTACAAATACAGCGTTCGAAAAGTCACCCAAATCGCTCCCAACTAGTCAGAAACATTTAAAATAATGTTTCTAAGCAATTCAATGTATCTGCAGTGAATCTGTTGTTTAAATTACCAATATTTTTCTTTTTCTCACTTTCTCCTGAAATGGCGCAGAAAATGAGCAAGTCTTGTGGCGTTTGTGGAACTGCATTACAATTACCACTACAGTGTGGCTAAAAGTATCATTGTTTTGGGCATTAAATGCAACAAGCAGGATAAATTCACATACAGAATGTGTGTTTTCAAAATTTGATTTTTGACCCTTTTTGAGCGACAGCCGCACGGCTTAAGAAAAATGGCAAAATATGGCCATATTTTTTTCTCGAGGAAACAACCAAACAACAATTTTCCTGCATTTCAAATGCATCCTAAAGCTCAGCAAATGCATCAGAAACGGTCTAGTTCTTAATGAAACCCTAACCCTAACCCTAGGTCGGGCACTTTGGGAACTCAAATACTGTATCAAAAACATATCTACAAATACAGCGTTCGAAAAGTCACCCAAATCGCTCCCAACTAGTCAGAAACATTTAAATTAATGTTTCTAAGCAATTCAATGTATCTGCAGTGAATCTGTTGTTTAAATTTCCAATAGTTTTCTTTTTCTCACTTTCTCCTGAAATGGCGCAGAAAATGAGCAAGTCTTGTGGCGTTTTTGGGACTGCATTACAATTACCACTACAGTTTGGCTAAAAGTATCATTGTTTTGGGCATTAAATGCAACAAGCAGGATAAATTCACATACAGAATGTCTGTTTTCAAAATTTGATTTTTGACCCTTTTTCAGCGACAGCCGCTCGGCTTAAGAAAAATGGCAAAATACGGCCATATTTTTTTCTCGAGGAAACAACCAAACAACAATTTTCCTGCATTTCAAATGCATCCTAAAGCACAGCAAATGCATCAGAAACGGTCTAGATCTTTTTGAAACCCTAACCCTAACCCTAGGTCGGGCACTTTGGGAACTCAAATACTGTATCAAAAACATGTCTACAAATACAGCGTTCGAAAAGTCACCCAAATCACTCCGAACTAGTCAGAAACATTTAAAATAATGTTTCTAAGCAATTCAATGTATCTGCAGTAAATCTGTTGTTTAAATTTCCAATAGTTTTCTTTTTCTCACTTTCTCCTGAAATGGCGCAGAAAATGAGCAAGTCTTGTGGCGTTTGTGGGACTGCATTACAATTACCACTACAGTGTGGCTAAAAGTATCATTGTTTTGGGCATTAAATGCAACAAGCAGGATAAATTCACATATAGAATGTGTGTTTTCAAACTTTTGATTTTTGACCCTTTTTGAGCGACAGCCACGCGGCTTAAGAAAAATGGCAAAATACGGCCATATTTTTTTCTCGAGGAAACAACCAAACAACAATTTTCCTGCATTTCAAATGCATCCTAAAGCACAGCAAATGCATCAGAAACGGTCTAGTTCTCATTGAAACCCTAACCCTAACCCTAGGTCGGGCACTTTTGGAACTCAAATACTGTATCAAAAACATGTCTACAAATACAGCGTTCGAAAAGTCTCCCAAATCGCTCCGAACTAGTCAGAAACATTTAAAATAATGTTTCTAAGCAATTCAATGTATCTGCAGTAAATCTGTTGTTTAAATTTCCAATAGTTTTCTTTTTCTCACTTTCTCCTGAAATGGCGCAGAAAATGAGCAAGTCTTGTGGCGTTTTTGGGACTGCATTACAATTACCACTACAGTGTGGCTAAAAGTATCATTGTTTTGGGCATTAAATGCAACAAGCAGGATAAATTCACATACAGAATGTCTGTTTTCAAAATTTGATTTTTGACCCTTTTTCAGCGACAGCCGCGCGGCTTAAGAAAAATGGCAAAATACGGCCATATTTTTTTCTCGAGGAAACAACCAAACAACAATTTTCCTGCATTTCAAATGCATCCTAAAGCACAGCAAATGCATCAGAAACGGTCTAGTTCTTATTGAAACCCTAACCCTAACCCTAGGTCGAGCACTTTGGGAACTCAAATACTGTATCAAAAACATGTCTACAAATACAGCGTTCGAAAAGTCACCCAAATCGCTCCCAACTAGTCAGAAACATTTAAAATAATGTTTCTAAGCAATTCAACGTATCTGCAGTGAATCTGTTGTTTAAATTTCCAATATTTTTCTTTTTCTCACTTTCTCCTGAAATGGCGCAGAAAATGAGCAAGTCTTGTGGCGTATGTGGGACTACATTACAATTACCACTACAGTGCGGCTAAAAGTATAATTGTTTTGGGCATTAAATGCAACAAGCAGGATAAATTCACATACAGAATGTGTGTTTTCAAACTTTTGATTTTTGACCCTTTTTGAGCGACAGCCGCACGGCTTAAGAAAAATGGCAAAATACGGCCATATTTTTTTCTTGAGGAAACAACCAAACAACAATTTTCCTGCATTTCAAATGCATCCTAAAGCACAGCAAATGCATCAGAAACAGACTAGTTCTTATTGAAACCCTAACCCTAGGTCGGGCACTTTGGGAACTCAAATACTGTATCAAAAACATGTCTACAAATACAGCGTTCGAAAAGTCACCCAAATCGCTCCCAACTAGTCAGAAACATTTAAAATAATGTTTCTAAGCAATTCAACGTATCTGCAGTGAATCTGTTGTTTAAATTTCCAATATTTTTCTTTTTCTCACTTTCTCCTGAAATGGCGCAGAAAATGAGCAAGTCTTGTGGCGTATGTGGGACTACATTACAATTACCACTACAGTGCGGCTAAAAGTATAATTGTTTTGGGCATTAAATGCAACAAGCAGGATAAATTCACATACAGAATGTGTGTTTTCAAACTTATGATTTTTGACCCTTTTTGAGCGACAGCCGCACGGCTTAAGAAAAATGGCAAAATACGGCCATATTTTTTTCTCGAGGAAACAACCAAACAACAATTTTCCTGCATTTCAAATGCATCCTAAAGCACAGCAAATGCATCAGAAACAGTCTAGATCTTAATGAAACCCTAACCCTAACCCTAGGTCGGGCACTTTGGGAACTCAAATACTGTATCAAAAACATGTCTACAAATACAGCGTTCGAAAAGTCACCCAAATCGCTCCCAACTAGTCAGAAACATTTAAAATAATGTTTCTAAGCAATTCAATGTATCTGCAGTAAATCTGTTGTTTAAATTTCCAATAGTTTTCTTTTTCTCACTTTCTCCTGAAATGGCGTAGAAAATGAACAAGTCTTGTGGCGTTTTTGGGACTGCATTACAATTACCACTACAGTTTGGCTAAAAGTATCATTGTTTTGGGCATTAAATGCAACAAGCAGGATAAATTCACATACAGAATGTCTGTTTTCAAAATTTGATTTTTGACCCTTTTTCAGCGACAGCCGCGCGGCTTAAGAAAAATGGCAAAATACGGCCATATTTTTTTCTCGAGGAAACAACCAAACAACAATTTTCCTGCATTTCAAATGCATCCTAAAGCACAGCAAATTCATCAGAAACGGTCTAGTTCTTATTGAAACCCTAACCCTAACCCTAGGTCGGGCACTTTGGGAACTCAAATACTGTATCAAAAACATGTCGACAAATACAGCGTTCGAAAAGTCTCCCAAATCACTCCGAACTAGTCAGAAACATTTAAAATAATGTTTCTAAGCAATTCAATGTATCTGCAGTAAATCTGTTGTTTAAATTTCCAATAGTTTTCTTTTTCTCACTTTCTCCTGAAATGGCGCAGAAAATGAGCAAGTCTTGTGGCGTTTTTGGGACTGCATTACAATTACCACTACAGTGTGGCTAAAAGTATCATTGTTTTGGGCATTAAATGCAACAAGCAGGATAAATTCACATACAGAATGTCTGTTTTCAAAATTTGATTTTTGACCCTTTTTCAGCGACAGCCGCGCGGCTTAAGAAAAATGGCAAAATACGGCCATATTTTTTTCTCGAGGAAACAACCAAACAACAATTTTCCTGCATTTCAAATGCATCCTAAAGCACAGCAAATGCATCAGAAACGGTCTAGTTCTCATTGAAACCCTAACCCTAACCCTAGGTCGGGCACTTTTGGAACTCAAATACTGTATCAAAAACATGTCTACAAATACAGCGTTCGAAAAGTCTCCCAAATCACTCCGAACTAGTCAGAAACATTTAAAATAATGTTTCTAAGCAATTCAATGTATCTGCAGTAAATCTGTTGTTTAAATTTCCAATAGTTTTCTTTTTCTCACTTTCTCCTGAAATGGCGTAGAAAATGAACAAGTCTTGTGGCGTTTTTGGGACTGCATTACAATTACCACTACAGTTTGGCTAAAAGTATCATTGTTTTGGGCATTAAATGCAACAAGCAGGATAAATTCACATACAGAATGTCTGTTTTCAAAATTTGATTTTTGACCCTTTTTCAGCGACAGCCGCGCGGCTTAAGAAAAATGGCAAAATACGGCCATATTTTTTTCTCGAGGAAACAACCAAACAACAATTTTCCTGCATTTCAAATGCATCCTAAAGCACAGCAAATTCATCAGAAACGGTCTAGTTCTTATTGAAACCCTAACCCTAACCCTAGGTCGGGCACTTTGGGAACTCAAATACTGTATCAAAAACATGTCGACAAATACAGCGTTCGAAAAGTCTCCCAAATCACTCCGAACTAGTCAGAAACATTTAAAATAATGTTTCTAAGCAATTCAACGTATCTGCAGTAAATCTGTTGTTTAAATTTCCAATAGTTTCTTTTTCTCACTTTCTCCTGAAATGGCGCAGAAAATGAGCAAGTCTTGTGGCGTATGTGGGACTACATTACAATTACCACTACAGTGCGGCTAAAAGTATAATTGTTTTGGGCATTAAATGCAACAAGCAGGATAAATTCACATACAGAATGTGTGTTTTCAAAATTTGATTTTTGACCCTTTTTGAGCGACAGCCGCACGGCTTAAGAAAAATGGCAAAATACGGCCATATTTTTTTCTCGAGGAAACAACCAAACAACAATTTTCCTGCATTTCAAATGCATCCTAAAGCACAGCAAATGCATCAGAAACGGTCTAGTTCTTATTGAAACCCTAACCCTAACCCTAGGTCGGGCACTTTGGGAACTCAAATACTGTATCAAAAACATGTCTACAAATACAGCGTTCGAAAAGTCACCCAAATCGCTCCGAACTAGTCAGAAACATTTAAAATAATGTTTCTAAGCAATTCAATGTATCTGCAGTGAATCTGTTGTTTAAATTTCCAATATTTTTCTTTTTCTCACTTTCTCCTGAAATGGCGCAGAAAATGAGCAAGTCTTGTGGCGTATGTGGGACTACATTACAATTACCACTACAGTGTGGCTAAAAGTATAATTGTTTTGGGCATTAAATGCAACAAGCAGGATAAATTCACATACAGAATGTGTGTTTTCAAACTTTTGATTTTTGACCCTTTTTGAGCGACAGCCACGCGGCTAAAGAAAAATGGCAAAATACGGCCATATTTTTTTCTCGAGGAAACAACCAAACAACAATTTTCCTGCATTTCAAATGCATCCTAAAGCACAGCAAATGCATCAGAAACAGTCTAGTTCTTATTGAAACCCTAACACTAACCCTAGGTCGGGCACTTTGGGAACTCAAATACTGTATCAAAAACATGTCTACAAATACAGCGTTCGAAAAGTCACCCAAATCGCTCCCAACTAGTCAGAAACATTTAAAATAATGTTTCTAAGCAATTCAACGTATCTACAGTGAATCTGTTGTTTAAATTTCCAATATTTTTCTTTTTCTCACTTTCTCCTGAAATGGTGCAGAAAATGAGCAAGTCTTGTGGCGTTTTTGGGACTGCATTACAATTACCACTACAGTGTGGCTAAAAGTATCATTGTTTTGGGCATTAAATGCAACAAGCAGGATAAATTCACATACAGAATGTCTGTTTTCAAAATTTGATTTTTGACCCTTTTTCAGCGACAGCCGCGCGGCTTAAGAAAAATGGCAAAATACGGCCATATTTTTTTCTCGAGGAAACAACCAAACAACAATTTTCCTGCATTTCAAATGCATCCTAAAGCACAGCAAATGCATCAGAAACGGTCTAGTTCTTATTGAAACCCTAACCCTAACCCTAGGTCGGGCACTTTGGGAACTCAAATACTGTATCAAAAACATGTCTACAAATACAGCGTTCGAAAAGTCACCCAAATCGCTCCCAACTAGTCAGAAACATTTAAATTAATGTTTCTAAGCAATTCAATGTATCTGCAGTGAATCTGTTGTTTAAATTTCCAATATTTTTCTTTTTCTCACTTTCTCCTGAAATGGCGCAGAAAATGAGCAAGTCTTGTGGCGTTTGTGGGACTGCATTACAATTACCACTACAGTGTTTCTAAAAGTATCATTGTTTTGGGCATTAAATGCAACAAGCAGGATAAATTCACATACAGAATGTGTGTTTTCAAACTTTTGATTTTTGACCCTTTTTGAGCGACAGCCGCGCGGCTTAAGAAAAATGGCAAAATACGGCCATATTTTTTTCTCGAGGATACAACCAAACAACAATTTTCCTGCATTTCAAATGAATCCTAAAGCACAGCAAATGCATCAGAAAATGTCTAGTTCTTTTTGAAACCCTAACCCTAACCCTAGGTCGGGCACTTTGGGAACTCAAATACTCTATCAAAAACATGTCTACAAATACAGCGTTCTAAAAGTCACCCAAATCACTCCCAACTAGTCAGAAACATTTAAAATAATGTTTCTAAGCAATTCAATGTATCTACAGTGAATCAGTTGTTTAAATTTCCAATATTTTTCTTTTTCTCACTTTCTCCTGAAATGGCGCAGAAAATGAGCAAGTCTTGTGGCGTTTGTGGGACTGCATTACAATTACCACTACAGTGTGGCTAAAAGTATCATTGTTTTGGGCATTAAATGCAACAAGCAGGATAAATTCACATACAGAATGTGTGTTTTCAAACTTTTGATTTTTGACCCTTTTTGAGCGACAGCCGCGCGGCTTAAGAAAAATGGCAAAATACGGCCATATTTTTTTCTCAAGGAAACAACCAAACAACAATTTTCCTGCATTTCAAATGCATCCTAAAGCACAGCAAATGCATCAGAAATGGTCTAGTTCTTATTGAAACCCTAACACTAATCCTAGGTCGGGCACTTTGGGAACTCAAATACTGTATCAAAAACATGTCTACAAATACAGCGTTCGAAAAGTCACCCAAATCGCTCCCAACTAGTCAGAAACATTTAAAATAATGTTTCTAAGCAATTCAATGTATCTACAGTGAATCTGTTGTTTAAATTTCCAATATTTTTCTTTTTCTCACTTTCTCCTGAAATGGCGCAGAAAATGAGCAAGTCTTGTGGCGTATGTGGGACTACATTACAATTACCACTACAGTGCGGCTAAAATTATAATTGTTTTGGGCATTAAATGCAACAAGCAGGATAAATTCACATACAGAATGTGTGTTTTCAAACTTTTGATTTTTGACCCTTTTTGAGCGACAGCCACGCGGCTAAAGAAAAATGGCAAAATACGGCCATATTTTTTTCTCGAGGAAACAACCAAACAACAATTTTCCTGCATTTCAAATGCATCCTAAAGCACAGCAAATGCATCAGAAACAGTCTAGTTCTTATTGAAACCCTAACCCTAACCCTAGGTCGGGCACTTTGGGAACTCAAATACTGTATCAAAAACATGTCTACAAATACAGCGTTCGAAAAGTCACCCAAATCGCTCCCAACTAGTCAGAAACATTTAAATTAATGTTTCTAAGCAATTCAATGTATCTGCAGTGAATCTGTTGTTTAAATTTCCAATATTTTTCTTTTTCTCACTTTCTCCTGAAATGGCGCAGAAAATGAGCAAGTCTTGTGGCGTTTGTGGGACTGCATTACAATTACCACTACAGTGTGGCTAAAAGTATCATTGTTTTGGGCATTAAATGCAACAAGCAGGATAAATTCACATACAGAATGTCTGTTTTCAAAATTTGATTTTTGACCCTTTTTCAGCGACAGCCGCGCGGCTTAAGAAAAATGGCAAAATACGGCCATATTTTTTTCTCGAGGAAACAACCAAACAACAATTTTCCTGCATTTCAAATGCATCCTAAAGCACAGCAAATGCATCAGAAACGGTCTAGTTCTTATTGAAACCCTAACCCTAACCCTAGGTCGGGCACTTTGGGAACTCAAATACTGTATCAAAAACATGTCGACAAATACAGCGTTCGAAAAGTCTCCCAAATCACTCCGAACTAGTCAGAAACATTTAAAATAATGTTTCTAAGCAATTCAATGTATCTGCAGTAAATCTGTTGTTTAAATTTCCAATAGTTTTCTTTTTCTCACTTTCTCCTGAAATGGCGCAGAAAATGAGCAAGTCTTGTGGCGTTTTTGGGACTGCATTACAATTACCACTACAGTGTGGCTAAAAGTATCATTGTTTTGGGCATTAAATGCAACAAGCAGGATAAATTCACATACAGAATGTCTGTTTTCAAAATTTGATTTTTGACCCTTTTTCAGCGACAGCCGCGCGGCTTAAGAAAAATGGCAAAATACGGCCATATTTTTTTCTCGAGGAAACAACCAAACAACAATTTTCCTGCATTTCAAATGCATCCTAAAGCACAGCAAATGCATCAGAAACGGTCTAGTTCTTATTGAAATCCTAACCCTAACCCTAGGTCGGGCACTTTGGGAACTCAAATACTGTATCAAAAACATGTCTACAAATACAGCGTTCGAAAAGTCACCCAAATCGCTCCCAACTAGTCAGAAACATTTAAATTAATGTTTCTAAGCAATTCAATGTATCTGCAGTGAATCTGTTGTTTAAATTTCCAATATTTTTCTTTTTCTCACTTTCTCCTGAAATGGCGCAGAAAATGAGCAAGTCTTGTGGCGTTTGTGGGACTGCATTACAATTACCACTACAGTGTGGCTAAAAGTATCATTGTTTTGGGCATTAAATGCAACAAGCAGGATAAATTCACATACAGAATGTGTGTTTTCAAACTTTTGATTTTTGACCCTTTTTGAGCGACAGCCGCGCGGCTTAAGAAAAATGGCAAAATACGGCCATATTTTTTTCTCGAGGAAACAACCAAACAACAATTTTCCTGCATTTCAAATGCATCCTAAAGCACAGCAAATGCATCAGAAACGGTCTAGTTCTTATTGAAACCCTAACCCTAACCCTAGGTCGGGCACTTTGGGAACTCAAATACTGTATCAAAAACATGTCTACAAATACAGCGTTCGAAAAGTCACCCAAATCGCTCCCAACTAGTCAGAAACATTTAAATTAATGTTTCTAAGCAATTCAATGTATCTGCAGTGAATCTGTTGTTTAAATTTCCAATATTTTTCTTTTTCTCACTTTCTCCTGAAATGGCGCAGAAAATGAGCAAGTCTTGTGGCGTTTGTGGGACTGCATTACAATTACCACTACAGTGTTTCTAAAAGTATCATTGTTTTGGGCATTAAATGCAACAAGCAGGATAAATTCACATACAGAATGTGTGTTTTCAAACTTTTGATTTTTGACCCTTTTTCAGCGACAGCCGCGCGGCTTAAGAAAAATGGCAAAATACGGCCATATTTTTTTCTCGAGGAAACAACCAAACAACAATTTTCCTGCATTTCAAATGCATCCTAAAGCACAGCAAATGCATCAGAAACGGTCTAGTTCTTATTGAAACCCTAACCCTAACCCTAGGTCGGGCACTTTGGGAACTCAAATACTGTATCAAAAACATGTCGACAAATACAGCGTTCGAAAAGTCTCCCAAATCACTCCGAACTAGTCAGAAACATTTAAAATAATGTTTCTAAGCAATTCAATGTATCTGCAGTAAATCTGTTGTTTAAATTTCCAATAGTTTTCTTTTTCTCACTTTCTCCTGAAATGGCGCAGAAAATGAGCAAGTCTTGTGGCGTTTTTGGGACTGCATTACAATTACCACTACAGTGTGGCTAAAAGTATCATTGTTTTGGGCATTAAATGCAACAAGCAGGATAAATTCACATACAGAATGTCTGTTTTCAAAATTTGATTTTTGACCCTTTTTCAGCGACAGCCGCGCGGCTTAAGAAAAATGGCAAAATACGGCCATATTTTTTTCTCGAGGAAACAACCAAACAACAATTTTCCTGCATTTCAAATGCATCCTAAAGCACAGCAAATGCATCAGAAACGGTCTAGTTCTTATTGAAATCCTAACCCTAACCCTAGGTCGGGCACTTTGGGAACTCAAATACTGTATCAAAAACATGTCTACAAATACAGCGTTCGAAAAGTCACCCAAATCGCTCCCAACTAGTCAGAAACATTTAAATTAATGTTTCTAAGCAATTCAATGTATCTGCAGTGAATCTGTTGTTTAAATTTCCAATATTTTTCTTTTTCTCACTTTCTCCTGAAATGGCGCAGAAAATGAGCAAGTCTTGTGGCGTTTGTGGGACTGCATTACAATTACCACTACAGTGTGGCTAAAAGTATCATTGTTTTGGGCATTAAATGCAACAAGCAGGATAAATTCACATACAGAATGTGTGTTTTCAAACTTTTGATTTTTGACCCTTTTTGAGCGACAGCCGCGCGGCTTAAGAAAAATGGCAAAATACGGCCATATTTTTTTCTCGAGGAAACAACCAAACAACAATTTTCCTGCATTTCAAATGCATCCTAAAGCACAGCAAATGCATCAGAAACGGTCTAGTTCTTATTGAAACCCTAACCCTAACCCTAGGTCGGGCACTTTGGGAACTCAAATACTGTATCAAAAACATGTCTACAAATACAGCGTTCGAAAAGTCACCCAAATCGCTCCCAACTAGTCAGAAACATTTAAATTAATGTTTCTAAGCAATTCAATGTATCTGCAGTGAATCTGTTGTTTAAATTTCCAATATTTTTCTTTTTCTCACTTTCTCCTGAAATGGCGCAGAAAATGAGCAAGTCTTGTGGCGTTTGTGGGACTGCATTACAATTACCACTACAGTGTTTCTAAAAGTATCATTGTTTTGGGCATTAAATGCAACAAGCAGGATAAATTCACATACAGAATGTGTGTTTTCAAACTTTTGATTTTTGACCCTTTTTGAGCGACAGCCGCGCGGCTTAAGAAAAATGGCAAAATACGGCCATATTTTTTTCTCGAGGATACAACCAAACAACAATTTTCCTGTATTTCAAATGCATCCTAAAGCACAGCAAATGCATCAGAAAATGTCTAGTTCTTTTTGAAACCCTAACCCTAACCCTAGGTCGGGCACTTTGGGAACTCAAATACTCTATCAAAAACATGTCTACAAATACAGCGTTCTAAAAGTCACCCAAATCACTCCCAACTGGTCAGAAACATTTAAAATAATGTTTCTAAGCAATTCAATGTATCTACAGTGAATCAGTTGTTTAAATTTCCAATATTTTTCTTTTTCTCACTTTCTCCTGAAATGGCGCAGAAAATGAGCAAGTCTTGTGGCGTTTGTGGGACTGCATTACAATTACCACTACAGTGTGGCTAAAAGTATCATTGTTTTGGGCATTAAATGCAACAAGCAGGATAAATTCACATACAGAATGTGTGTTTTCAAACTTTTGATTTTTGACCCTTTTTGAGCGACAGCCGCGCGGCTTAAGAAAAATGGCAAAATACGGCCATATTTTTTTCTCAAGGAAACAACCAAACAACAATTTTCCTGCATTTCAAATGCATCCTAAAGCACAGCAAATGCATCAGAAATGGTCTAGTTCTTATTGAAACCCTAACACTAATCCTAGGTCGGGCACTTTGGGAACTCAAATACTGTATCAAAAACATGTCTACAAATACAGCGTTCGAAAAGTCACCCAAATCGCTCCCAACTAGTCAGAAACATTTAAAATAATGTTTCTAAGCAATTCAATGTATCTACAGTGAATCTGTTGTTTAAATTTCCAATATTTTTCTTTTTCTCACTTTCTCCTGAAATGGCGCAGAAAATGAGCAAGTCTTGTGGCGTATGTGGGACTACATTACAATTACCACTACAGTGCGGCTAAAATTATAATTGGTTTGGGCATTAAATGCAACAAGCAGGATAAATTCACATACAGAATGTGTGTTTTCAAACTTTTGATTTTTGACCCTTTTTGAGCGACAGCCACGCGGCTAAAGAAAAATGGCAAAATACGGCCATATTTTTTTCTCGAGGAAACAACCAAACAACAATTTTCCTGCATTTCAAATGCATCCTAAAGCACAGCAAATGCATCAGAAACAGTCTAGTTCTTATTGAAACCCTAACCCTAACCCTAGGTCGGGCACTTTGGGAACTCAAATACTGTATCAAAAACATGTCTACAAATACAGCGTTCGAAAAGTCACCCAAATCGCTCCCAACTAGTCAGAAACATTTAAATTAATGTTTCTAAGCAATTCAATGTATCTGCAGTGAATCTGTTGTTTAAATTTCCAATATTTTTCTTTTTCTCACTTTCTCCTGAAATGGCGCAGAAAATGAGCAAGTCTTGTGGCGTTTGTGGGACTGCATTACAATTACCACTACAGTGTGGCTAAAAGTATCATTGTTTTGGGCATTAAATGCAACAAGCAGGATAAATTCACATACAGAATGTCTGTTTTCAAAATTTGATTTTTGACCCTTTTTCAGCGACAGCCGCGCGGCTTAAGAAAAATGGCAAAATACGGCCATATTTTTTTCTCGAGGAAACAACCAAACAACAATTTTCCTGCATTTCAAATGCATCCTAAAGCACAGCAAATGCATCAGAAACGGTCTAGTTCTTATTGAAACCCTAACCCTAACCCTAGGTCGGGCACTTTGGGAACTCAAATACTGTATCAAAAACATGTCGACAAATACAGCGTTCGAAAAGTCTCCCAAATCACTCCGAACTAGTCAGAAACATTTAAAATAATGTTTCTAAGCAATTCAATGTATCTGCAGTAAATCTGTTGTTTAAATTTCCAATAGTTTTCTTTTTCTCACTTTCTCCTGAAATGGCGCAGAAAATGAGCAAGTCTTGTGGCGTTTTTGGGACTGCATTACAATTACCACTACAGTGTGGCTAAAAGTATCATTGTTTTGGGCATTAAATGCAACAAGCAGGATAAATTCACATACAGAATGTGTGTTTTCAAACTTTTGATTTTTGACCCTTTTTGAGCGACAGCCGCGCGGCTTAAGAAAAATGGCAAAATACGGCCATATTTTTTTCTCGAGGAAACAACCAAACAACAATTTTCCTGCATTTCAAATGCATCCTAAAGCACAGGAAATGCATCAGAAACGGTCTAGTTCTTATTGAAACCCTAACCCTAACCCTAGGTCGGGCACTTTGGGAACTCAAATACTGTATCAAAAACATGTCTACAAATACAGCGTTCGAAAAGTCACCCAAATCGCTCCCAAGTAGTCAGAAACATTTAAATTAATGTTTCTAAGCAATTCAATGTATCTGCAGTGAATCTGTTGTTTAAATTTCCAATATTTTTCTTTTTCTCACTTTCTCCTGAAATGGCGCAGAAAATGAGCAAGTCTTGTGGCGTTTGTGGGACTGCATTACAATTACCACTACAGTGTTTCTAAAAGTATCATTGTTTTGGGCATTAAATGCAACAAGCAGGATAAATTCACATACAGAATGTGTGTTTTCAAACTTTTGATTTTTGACCCTTTTTGAGCGACAGCCGCGCGGCTTAAGAAAAATGGCAAAATACGGCCATATTTTTTTCTCGAGGATACAACCAAACAACAATTTTCCTGCATTTCAAATGCATCCTAAATCACAGCAAATGCATCAGAAAATGTCTAGTTCTTTTTGAAACCCTAACCCTAACCCTAGGTCGGGCACTTTGGGAACTCAAATACTCTATCAAAAACATGTCTACAAATACAGCGTTCTAAAAGTCACCCAAATCACTCCCAACTAGTCAGAAACATTTAAAATAATGTTTCTAAGCAATTCAATGTATCTACAGTGAATCAGTTGTTTAAATTTCCAATATTTTTCTTTTTCTCACTTTCTCCTGAAATGGCGCAGAAAATGAGCAAGTCTTGTGGCGTTTGTGGGACTGCATTACAATTACCACTACAGTGTGGCTAAAAGTATCATTGTTTTGGGCATTAAATGCAACAAGCAGGATAAATTCACATACAGAATGTGTGTTTTCAAACTTTTGATTTTTGACCCTTTTTGAGCGACAGCCGCGCGGCTTAAGAAAAATGGCAAAATACGGCCATATTTTTTTCTCAAGGAAACAACCAAACAACAATTTTCCTGCATTTCAAATGCATCCTAAAGCACAGCAAATGCATCAGAAATGGTCTAGTTCTTATTGAAACCCTAACACTAATCCTAGGTCGGGCACTTTGGGAACTCAAATACTGTATCAAAAACATGTCTACAAATACAGCGTTCGAAAAGTCACCCAAATCGCTCCCAACTAGTCAGAAACATTTAAAATAATGTTTCTAAGCAATTCAATGTATCTACAGTGAATCTGTTGTTTAAATTTCCAATATTTTTCTTTTTCTCACTTTCTCCTGAAATGGCGCAGAAAATGAGCAAGTCTTGTGGCGTATGTGGGACTACATTACAATTACCACTACAGTGCGGCTAAAATTATAATTGTTTTGGGCATTAAATGCAACAAGTAGGATAAATTCACATACAGAATGTGTGTTTTCAAACTTTTGATTTTTGACCCTTTTTGAGCGACAGCCACGCGGCTAAAGAAAAATGGCAAAATACGGCCATATTTTTTTCTCGAGGAAACAACCAAACAACAATTTTCCTGCATTTCAAATGCATCCTAAAGCACAGCAAATGCATCAGAAACAGTCTAGTTCTTATTGAAACCCTAACCCTAACCCTAGGTCGGGCACTTTGGGAACTCAAATACTGTATCAAAAACATGTCTACAAATACAGCGTTCGAAAAGTCACCCAAATCGCTCCCAACTAGTCAGAAACATTTAAATTAATGTTTCTAAGCAATTCAATGTATCTGCAGTGAATCTGTTGTTTAAATTTCCAATATTTTTCTTTTTCTCACTTTCTCCTGAAATGGCGCAGAAAATGAGCAAGTCTTGTGGCGTTTGTGGGACTGCATTACAATTACCACTACAGTGTGGCTAAAAGTATCATTGTTTTGGGCATTAAATGCAACAAGCAGGATAAATTCACATACAGAATGTCTGTTTTCAAAATTTGATTTTTGACCCTTTTTCAGCGACAGCCGCGCGGCTTAAGAAAAATGATAAAATACGGCCATATTTTTTTCTCGAGGAAACAACCAAACAACAATTTTCCTGCATTTCAAATGCATCCTAAAGCACAGCAAATGCATCAGAAACGGTCTAGTTCTTATTGAAACCCTAACCCTAACCCTAGGTCGGGCACTTTGGGAACTCAAATACTGTATCAAAAACATGTCGACAAATACAGCGTTCGAAAAGTCTCCCAAATCACTCCGAACTAGTCAGAAACATTTAAAATAATGTTTCTAAGCAATTCAATGTATCTGCAGTAAATCTGTTGTTTAAATTTCCAATAGTTTTCTTTTTCTCACTTTCTCCTGAAATGGCGCAGAAAATGAGCAAGTCTTGTGGCGTTTTTGGGACTGCATTACAATTACCACTACAGTGTGGCTAAAAGTATCATTGTTTTGGGCATTAAATGCAACAAGCAGGATAAATTCACATACAGAATGTCTGTTTTCAAAATTTGATTTTTGACCCTTTTTCAGCGACAGCCGCGCGGCTTAAGAAAAATGGCAAAATACGGCCATATTTTTTTCTCGAGGAAACAACCAAACAACAATTTTCCTGCATTTCAAATGCATTCTAAAGCACAGCAAATGCATCAGAAACGGTCTAGTTCTTATTGAAATCCTAACCCTAACCCTAGGTTGGGCACTTTGGGAACTCAAATACTGTATCAAAAACATGTCTACAAATACAGCGTTCGAAAAGTCACCCAAATCGCTCCCAACTAGTCAGAAACATTTAAATTAATGTTTCTAAGCAATTCAATGTATCTGCAGTGAATCTGTTGTTTAAATTTCCAATATTTTTCTTTTTCTCAATTTCTCCTGAAATGGCGCAGAAAATGAGCAAGTCTTGTGGCGTTTGTGGGACTGCATTACAATTACCACTACAGTGTGGCTAAAAGTATCATTGTTTTGGGCATTAAAGCAACAAGCAGGATAAATTCACATACAGAATGTGTGTTTTCAAACTTTTGATTTTTGACCCTTTTTGAGCGACAGCCGCGCGGCTTAAGAAAAATGGCAAAATACGGCCATATTTTTTTCTCGATGAAACAACCAAACAACAGTTTTCCTGCATTTCAAATGCATCCTAAAGCACAGCAAATGCATCAGAAACGGTCTAGTTCTTATTGAAACCCTAACCCTAACCCTAGGTCGGGCACTTTGGGAACTCAAATACTGTATCAAAAACATGTCTACAAATACAGCGTTCGAAAAGTCACCCAAATCGCTCCCAACTAGTCAGAAACATTTAAATTAATGTTTCTAAGCAATTCAATGTATCTGCAGTGAATCTGTTGTTTAAATTTCCAATATTTTTCTTTTTCTCACTTTCTCCTGAAATGGCGCAGAAAATGAGCAAGTCTTGTGGCGTTTGTGGGACTGCATTACAATTACCACTACAGTGCGGCTAAAAGTATAATTGTTTTGGGCATTAAATGCAACAAGCAGGATAAATTCACATACAGAATGTGTATTTTCAAACTTTTGATTTTTGACCCTTTTTGAGCGACAGCCGCGCGGCTAAAGAAAAATGGCAAAATACGGCCATATTTTTTTCTCGATGAAACAACCAAACAACAGTTTTCCTGCATTTCAAATGCATCCTAAAGCACAGCAAATGCATCAGAAACGGTCTAGTTCTTATTGAAACCCTAACCCTAACCCTAGGTCGGGCACTTTGGGAACTCAAATACTGTATCAAAAACATGTCTACAAATACAGCGTTCGAAAAGTCACCCAAATCGCTCCCAACTAGTCAGAAACATTTAAATTAATGTTTCTAAGCAATTCAATGTATCTGCAGTGAATCTGTTGTTTAAATTTCCAATATTTTTCTTTTTCTCACTTTCTCCTGAAATGGCGCAGAAAATGAGCAAGTCTTGTGGCGTTTGTGGGACTGCATTACAATTACCACTACAGTGCGGCTAAAAGTATAATTGTTTTGGGCATTAAATGCAACAAGCAGGATAAATTCACATACAGAATGTGTATTTTCAAACTTTTGATTTTTGACCCTTTTTGAGCGACAGCCGTGCGGCTAAAGAAAAATGGCAAAATACGGCCATATTTTTTTCTCGATGAAACAACCAAACAACAGTTTTCCTGCATTTCAAATGCATCCTAAAGCACAGCAAATGCATCAGAAACGGTCTAGTTCTTATTGAAACCCTAACCCTAACCCTAGGTCGGGCACTTTGGGAACTCAAATACTGTATCAAAAACATGTCTACAAATACAGCGTTCGAAAAGTCACCCAAATCGCTCCCAACTAGTCAGAAACATTTAAATTAATGTTTCTAAGCAATTCAATGTATCTGCAGTGAATCTGTTGTTTAAATTTCCAATATTTTTCTTTTTCTCACTTTCTCCTGAAATGGCGCAGAAAATGAGCAAGTCTTGTGGCGTTTGTGGGACTGCATTACAATTACCACTACAGTGCGGCTAAAAGTATCATTGTTTTGGGCATTAAATGCAACAAGCAGGATAAATTCACATATAGAATGTGTGTTTTCAAACTTTTGATTTTTGACCCTTTTTGAGCGACAGCCGCGCGGCTTAAGAAAAATGGCAAAATACGGCCATATTTTTTTCTCGAGGAAACAACCAAACAACAATTTTCCTGCATTTCAAATGCATCCTAAAGCACAGCAAATGCATCAGAAACGATCTAGTTGTTATTGAAACCCTAACCCTAACCCTAGGTCGGGCACTTTGGGAACTCAAATACTGTATCAAAAACATGTCTACAAATACAGCGTTCGAAAAGTCTCCCAAATCACTCCGAACTAGTCAGAAACATTTAAAATAATGTTTCTAAGCAATTCAATGTATCTGCAGTAAATCTGTTTTTTAAATTTCCAATAGTTTTCTTTTTCTCACTTTCTCCTGAAATGGCGCAGAAAATGAGCAAGTCTTGTGGCGTTTGTGGGACTGCATTACAATTACCACTACAGCGTGGCTAAAAGTATCATTGTTTTGGGCATTAAATGCAACAAGCAGGATAAATTCACATACAGAATGTATGTTTTCAAAATTTGATTTTTGACCCTTTTTGAGCGACAGCCGCGCGGCTAAAGAAAAATGGCAAAATACGGCCATATTTTTTTCTCGAGGAAACAACCAAACAACAGTTTTCCTGCATTTCAAATGCATCCTAAAGCACAGCAAATGCATCAGAAACGGTCTAGTTCTTATTGAAACCCTAACCCTAACCCTAGGTCGGGCACTTTGGGAACTCAAATACTGTATCAAAAACATGTCTACAAATACAGCGTTCGAAAAGTCACCCAAATCGCTCCCAACTAGTCAGAAACATTTAAATTAATGTTTCTAAGCAATTCAATGTATCTGCAGTGAATCTGTTGTTTAAATTTCCAATATTTTTCTTTTTCTCACTTTCTCCTGAAATGGCGCAGAAAATGAGCAAGTCTTGTGGCGTTTGTGGGACTGCATTACAATTACCACTACAGTGTGGCTAAAAGTATCATTGTTTTGGGCATTAAATGCAACAAGCAGGATAAATTCACATACAGAATGTGTGTTTTCAAAATTTGATTTTTGACCCTTTTTGAGCGACAGCCGCACGGCTTAAGAAAAATGGCAAAATACGGCCATATTTTTTTCTCGAGGAAACAACCAAACAACAATTTTCCTGCATTTCAAATGCATCCTAAAGCTCAGCAAATGCATCAGAAACGGTCTAGTTCTTATTGAAACCCTAACCCTAACCCTAGGTCGGGCACTTTGGGAACTCAAATACTGTATCAAAAACATGTCTACAAATACAGCGTTCGAAAAGTCACCCAAATCGCTCCCAACTAGTCAGAAACATTTAAATTAATGTTTCTAAGCAATTCAATGTATCTGCAGTGAATCTGTTGTTTAAATTTCCAATATTTTTCTTTTTCTCACTTTCTCCTGAAATGGCGCAGAAAATGAGCAAGTCTTGTGGCGTTTGTGGGACTGCATTACAATTACCACTACAGTGCGGCTAAAAGTATAATTGTTTTGGGCATTAAATGCAACAAGCAGGATAAATTCACATACAGAATGTGTGTTTTCAAACTTTTGATTTTTGACCCTTTTTGAGCGACAGCCGCGCGGCTTAAGAAAAATGGCAAACTACGGCCATATTTTTTTCTCGAGGAAACAACCAAACAACAATTTTCCTGCATTTCAAATGCATTCTAAAGCACAGCAAATGCATCAGAAACGGTCTAGATCTTTTTGAAACCCTAACCCTAACCCTAGGTCGGGCACTTTGGGAACTCAAATACTGTATCAAAAACATGTCTACAAATACAGCGTTCGAAAAGTCACCCAAATCACTCCGAACTAGTCAGAAACATTTAAAATAATGTTTCTAAGCAATTCAACGTATCTGCAGTGAATCTGTTGTTTAAATTTCCAATATTTTTCTTTTTCTCACTTTCTCCTGAAATGGCGCAGAAAATGAGCAAGTCTTGTGGCGTATGTGGGACTACATTACAATTACCACTACAGTGCGGCTAAAAGTATAATTGTTTTGGGTATTAAATGCAACAAGCAGGATAAATTCACATACAGAATGTGTGTTTTCAAACTTTTGATTTTTGACCCTTTTTGAGCGACAGCCGCACGGCTTAAGAAAAATGGCAAAATACGGCCATATTTTTTTCTCGAGGAAACAACCAAACAACAATTTTCCTGCATTTCAAATGCATCCTAAAGCACAGCAAATGCATCAGAAACAGTCTAGTTCTTATTGAAACCCTAACCCTAGGTCGGGCACTTTGGGAACTCAAATACTGTATCAAAAACATGTCTACAAATACAGCGTTCGAAAAGTCACCCAAATCGCTCCCAACTAGTCAGAAACATTTAAATTAATGTTTCTAAGCAATTCAATGTATCTGCAGTGAATCTGTTGTTTAAATTTCCAATATTTTTCTTTTTCTCACTTTCTCCTGAAATGGCGCAGAAAATGAGCAAGTCTTGTGGCGTTTGTGGGACTGCATTACAATTACCACTACAGTGTGGCTAAAAGTATAATTGTTTTGGGCATTAAATGCAACAAGCAGGATAAATTCACATACAGAATGTGTGTTTTCAAACTTTTGATTTTTGACCCTTTTTGAGCGACAGCCGCGCGGCTAAAGAAAAATGGCAAAATACGGCCATATTTTTTTCTCGAGGAAACAACCAAACAACAATTTTCCTGCATTTCAAATGCATCCTAAAGCACAGCAAATGCATCAGAAGCGGTCTAGTTCTTATTGAAACCCTAACCCTAACCCTAGGTCGGGCACTTTGGGAACTCAAATACTGTATCAAAAACATGTCTACAAATACAGCGTTCGAAAAGTCACCCAAATCGCTCCCAACTAGTCAGAAACATTTAAATTAATGTTTCTAAGCAATTCAATGTATCTGCAGTGAATCTGTTGTTTAAATTTCCAATATTTTTCTTTTTCTCACTTTCTCCTGAAATGGCGCAGAAAATGAACAAGTCTTGTGGCGTTTGTGGGACTGCATTAGAATTACCACTACGGTGTGGCTAAAAGTATCATTGTTTTGGGCATTAAATGCAACAAGCAGGATAAATTCACATACAGAATATGTGTTTTCAAACTTTTGATTTTTGACCCTGTTTGAGCGACAGCCGCACGGCTTAAGAAAAATGGCAAACTACGGCCATATTTTTTTCTCGAGGAAACAACCAAACAACAATTTTCCTGCATTTGAAATGCATTCTAAAGCACAGCAAATGCATCAGAAACGGTCTAGATCTTTTTGAAACCCTAACCCTAACCCTAGGTCGGGCACTTTGGGAACTCAAATACTGTATCAAAAACATGTCTACAAATACAGCGTTCGAAAAGTCACCCAAATCACTCCGAACTAGTCAGAAACATTTAAAATAATGTTTCTAAGCAATTCAATGTATCTGCAGTAAATCTGTTGTTTAAATTTCCAATAGTTTTCTTTTTCTCACTTTCTCCTGAATTGGCGCAGAAAATGAGCAAGTCTTGTGGCGTTTTTGGGACTGCATTACAATTACCACTACAGTGTGGCTAAAAGTATCATTGTTTTGGGCATTAAATGCAAGAAGCAGGATAAATTCACATACAGAATGTGTGTTTTCAAACTTTTGATTTTTGACCCTTTTTGAGCGACAGCCGCACGGCTTAAGAAAAATGGCAAAATACGGCCATATTTTTTTCTCGAGGAAACAACCAAACAACAATTTCCTGCATTTCAAATGCATCCTAAAGCACAGCAAATGCATCAGAAACAGTCTAGTTCTTATTGAAACCCTAACCCTAGGTCGGGCACTTTGGGAACTCAAATACTGTATCAAAAACATGTCTACAAATACAGCGTTCGAAAAGTCACCCAAATCGCTCCCAACTAGTCAGAAACATTTAAATTAATGTTTCTAAGCAATTCAATGTATCTGCAGTGAATCTGTTGTTTAAATTTCCAATATTTTTCTTTTTCTCACTTTCTCCTGAAATGGCGCAGAAAATGAACAAGTCTTGTGGCGTTTGTGGGACTGCATTACAATTACCACTACAGTGCGGCTAAAAGTATAATTGTTTTGGGCATTAAATGCAACAAGCAGGATAAATTCACATACAGAATGTGTGTTTTCAAACTTTTGATTTTTGACCCTTTTTGAGCGACAGCCGCGCGGCTAAAGAAAAATGGCAAAATACGGCCATATTTTTTTCTCGAGGAAACAACCAAACAACAATTTTCCTGCATTTCAAATGCATCCTAAAGCACAGCAAATGCATCAGAAACGGTCTAGTTCTTATTGAAACCCTAACCCTAACCCTAGGTCGGGCACTTTGGGAACTCAAATACTGTATCAAAAACATGTCTACAAATACAGCGTTCGAAAAGTCACCCAAATCGCTCCCAACTAGTCAGAAACATTTAAATTAATGTTTCTAAGCAATTCAATGTATCTGCAGTGAATCTGTTGTTTAAATTTCCAATATTTTTCTTTTTCTCACTTTCTCCTGAAATGGCGCAGAAAATGAACAAGTCTTGTGGCGTTTGTGGGACTGCATTACAATTACCACTACGTTGTGGCTAAAAGTATCATTGTTTTGGGCATTAAATGCAAAAGCAGGATAAATTCACATACAGAATATGTGTTTTCAAACTTTTGATTTTTGACCCTTTTTGAGCGACAGACGCGCGGCTTAAGAAAAATGGCAAAATACGGCCATATTTTTTTCTCGAGGAAACAACCAAACAACAATTTTCCTGCATTTCAAATGCATCCTAAAGCACAGCAAATGCATCAGAAACGGTCTAGTTCTTATTGAAACCCTAACCCTAACCCTAGGTCGGGCACTTTGGGAACTCAAATACTGTATCAAAAACATGTCTACAAATACAGCGTTCGAAAAGCCACCCAAATCACTCCCAACTAGTCAGAAACATTTAAAATAGTGTTTCTAAGCAATTCAATGCATCTGCAGTGAATCTGTTGTTTAAATTTCCAATATTTTTCTTTTTCTCACTTTCTCCTGAAATGGCGCAGAAAATGAACAAGTCTTGTGGCGTTTGTGGGACTGCATTACAATTACCACTACAGTGTGGCTAAAAGTATCATTGTTTTGGGCATTAAATGCAACAAGCAGGATAAATTCACATACAGAATGTGTGTTTTCAAACTTTTGATTTTTGACCCTTTTTGAGCGACAGACGCGCGGCTTAAGAAAAATGGCAAAATACGGCCATATTTTTTTCTCGAGGAAACAACCAAACAACAATTTTCCTGCATTTCAAATGCATCAGAAACGGTCTAGTTCTTAATGAAACCCTAACCCTAACCCTAGGTCGGGCACTTTGGGAACTCAAATACTGTATCAAAAACATGTCTACAAATACAGCGTTCGAAAAGTCACCCAAATCGCTCCCAACTAGTCAGAAACATTTAAAATAATGTTTCTAAGGAATTCAATGTATCTACAGTGAATCTGTTGTTTAAATTTCCAATATTTTTCTTTTTCTCACTTTCTCCTGAAATGGCGCAGAAAATGAGAAAGTCTTGTGGCGTTTTTGGGACTGCATTACAATTACCACTACAGTGTGGCTAAAAGTATCATTGTTTTGGGCATTAAATGCAACAAGCAGGATAAATTCACATACAGAATGTGTGTTTTCAAACTTTTGATTTTTGACCCTTTTTGAGCGACAGCCGCGCGGCTTAAGAAAAATGGCAAAATACGGCCATATTTTTTTCTCGAGGAAACAACCAAACAACAATTTTCCTGCATTTCAAATGCATCCTAAAGCACAGCAAATGCATCAGAAACAGTCTAGTTCTTATTGAAACCCTAACCCTAACCCTAGGTCGGGCACTTTGGGAACTCAAATACTGTATCAAAAACATGTCTACAAATACAGCGTTCGAAAAGTCAACCAAATCGCTCCCAACTAGTCAGAAACATTTAAAATAATGTTTCTAAGCAATTCAATGTATCTGCAGTGAATCTGTAGTTTAAATTTCCAATATTTTTCTTTTTCTCACTTTCTCCTGAAATGGCGCAGAAAATGAGCAAGTCTTGTGGCGTTTGTGGGACTGCATTACAATTACCACTACAGTGTGGCTAAAAGTATCATTGTTTTGGGCATTAAATGCAACAAGCAGGATAAATTCACATACAGAATGTGTGTTTTCAAACTTTTGATTTTTGACCCTTTTTGAGCGACAGCCGCGCGGCTTAAGAAAAATGGCAAACTACGGCCATATTTTTTTCTCGAGGAAACAACCAAACAACAATTTTCCTGCATTTCAAATGCATTCTAAAGCACAGCAAATGCATCAGAAACGGTCTAGATCTTTTTGAAACCCTAACCCTAACCCTAGGTCGGGCACTTTGGGAACTCAAATACTGTATCAAAAACATGTCTACAAATACAGCGTTCGAAAAGTCACCCAAATCACTCCGAACTAGTCAGAAACATTTAAAATAATGTTTCTAAGCAATTCAACGTATCTGCAGTGAATCTGTTGTTTAAATTTCCAATATTTTTCTTTTTCTCACTTTCTCCTGAAATGGCGCAGAAAATGAGCAAGTCTTGTGGCGTATGTGGGACTACATTACAATTACCACTACAGTGCGGCTAAAAGTATAATTGTTTTGGGCATTAAATGCAACAAGCAGGATAAATTCACATACAGAATGTGTGTTTTCAAACTTTTGATTTTTGACCCTTTTTGAGCGACAGCCGCACGGCTTAAGAAAAATGGCAAAATACGGCCATATTTTTTTCTCGAGGAAACAACCAAACAACAATTTTCCTGCATTTCAAATGCATCCTAAAGCACAGCAAATGCATCAGAAACAGTCTAGTTCTTATTGAAACCCTAACCCTAGGTCGGGCACTTTGGGAACTCAAATACTGTATCAAAAACATGTCTACAAATACAGCGTTCGAAAAGTCACCCAAATCGCTCCCAACTAGTCAGAAACATTTAAAATAATGTTTCTAAGCAATTCAATGTATCTGCAGTGAATCTGTTGTTTAAATTTCCAATATTTTTCTTTTTCTCACTTTCTCCTGAAATGGCGCAGAAAATGAGCCAGTCTTGTGGCGTTTGTGGGACTGCATTACAAATACCACTACAGTGTGGCTAAAAGTATCATTGTTTTGGGCATTAAATGCAAGAAGGAGGATAAATTCACATACAGAATGTGTGTTTTCAAACTTTTGATTTTTGACCCTTTTTGAGCGACAGCCGCGCGGCTTAAGAAAAATGGCAAAATACGGCCATATTTTTTTCTCGAGGAAACAACCAAACAACAATTTTCCTGCATTTCAAATGCATCCTAAAGCACAGCAAATGCATCAGAAACGGTCTAGTTCTTATTGAAACCCTAACCCTAACCCTAGGTCGGGCACTTTGGGAACTCAAATACTGTATCAAAAACATGTCTACAAATACAGCGTTCGAAAAGTCACCCAAATCGCTCCCAACTAGTCAGAAACATTTAAATTAATGTTTCTAAGCAATTCAATGTATCTGCAGTGAATCTGTTGTTTAAATTTCCAATATTTTTCTTTTTCTCACTTTCTCCTGAAATGGCGCAGAAAATGAGCAAGTCTTGTGGCGTTTGTGGGACTGCATTACAATTACCACTACAGTGTGGCTAAAAGTATCATTGTTTTGGGCATTAAATGCAACAAGCAGGATAAATTCACATACAGAATGTGTGTTTTCAAACTTTTGATTTTTGACCCTTTTTGAGCGACAGCCGCGCGGCTTAAGAAAAATGGCAAAATACGGCCATATTTTTTTCTCGAGGAAACAACCAAACAACAGTTTTCCTGCATTTCAAATGCATCCTAAAGCACAGCAAATGCATCAGAAACGGTCTAGTTCTTATTGAAACCCTAACCCTAACCCTAGGTCGGGCACTTTGGGAACTCAAATACTGTATCAAAAACATGTCTACAAATACAGCGTTCGAAAAGTCACCCAAATCGCTCCCAACTAGTCAGAAACATTTAAATTAATGTTTCTAAGCAATTCAATGTATCTGCAGTGAATCTGTTGTTTAAATTTCCAATATTTTTCTTTTTCTCACTTTCTCCTGAAATGGCGCAGAAAATGAGCAAGTCTTGTGGCGTTTGTGGGACTGCATTACAATTACCACTACAGTGCGGCTAAAAGTATAATTGTTTTGGGCATTAAATGCAACAAGCAGGATAAATTCACATACAGAATGTGTATTTTCAAACTTTTGATTTTTGACCCTTTTTGAGCGACAGCCGCGCGGCTAAAGAAAAATGGCAAAATACGGCCATATTTTTTTCTCGATGAAACAACCAAACAACAGTTTTCCTGCATTTCAAATGCATCCTAAAGCACAGCAAATGCATCAGAAACGGTCTAGTTCTTATTGAAACCCTAACCCTAACCCTAGGTCGGGCACTTTGGGAACTCAAATACTGTATCAAAAACATGTCTACAAATACAGCGTTCGAAAAGTCACCCAAATCGCTCCCAACTAGTCAGAAACATTTAAATTAATGTTTCTAAGCAATTCAATGTATCTGCAGTGAATCTGTTGTTTAAATTTCCAATATTTTTCTTTTTCTCACTTTCTCCTGAAATGGCGCAGAAAATGAGCAAGTCTTGTGGCGTTTGTGGGACTGCATTAAAATTACCACTACAGTGCGGCTAAAAGTATAATTGTTTTGGGCATTAAATGCAACAAGCAGGATAAATTCACATACAGAATGTGTGTTTTCAAACTTTTGATTTTTGACCCTTTTTGAGCGACAGCCGCGCGGCTAAAGAAAAATGGCAAAATACGGCCATATTTTTTTCTCGATGAAACAACCAAACAACAGTTTTCCTGCATTTCAAATGCATCCTAAAGCACAGCAAATGCATCAGAAACGGTCTAGTTCTTATTGAAACCCTAACCCTAACCCTAGGTCGGGCACTTTGGGAACTCAAATACTGTATCAAAAACATGTCTACAAATACAGCGTTCGAAAAGTCACCCAAATCGCTCCCAACTAGTCAGAAACATTTAAATTAATGTTTCTAAGCAATTCAATGTATCTGCAGTGAATCTGTTTTTTAAATTTCCAATATTTTTCTTTTTCTCACTTTCTCCTGAAATGGCGCAGAAAATGAACAAGTCTTGTGGCGTTTGTGGGACTGCATTACAATTACCACTACAGTGCGGCTAAAAGTATAATTTTTTTGGGCATTAAATGCAACAAGCAGGATAAATTCACATACAGAATGTGTATTTTCAAACTTTTGATTTTTGACCCTTTTTGAGCAACAGCCGCGCGGCTAAAGAAAAATGGCAAAATACGGCCATATTTTTTTCTCGAGGAAACAACCAAACAACAATTTTCCTGCATTTCAAATGCATCCTAAAGCACAGCAAATGCATCAGAAACGGTCTAGTTCTTATTGAAACCCTAACCCTAACCCTAGGTCGGGCACTTTGGGAACTCAAATACTGTATCAAAAACATGTCTACAAATACAGCGTTCGAAAAGTCACCCAAATCGCTCCCAACTAGTCAGAAACATTTAAATTAATGTTTCTAAGCAATTCAATGTATCTGCAGTGAATCTGTTGTTTAAATTTCCAATATTTTTCTTTTTCTCACTTTCTCCTGAAATGGCGCAGAAAATGAGCAAGTCTTGTGGCGTTTGTGGGACTGCATTACAATTACCACTACAGTGCGGCTAAAAGTATAATTGTTTTGGGCATTAAATGCAACAAGCAGGATAAATTCACATACAGAATGTGTATTTTCAAACTTTTGATTTTTGACCCTTTTTGAGCGACAGCCGCGCGGCTAAAGAAAAATGGCAAAAAACGGCCATATTTTTTTCTCGAGGAAACAACCAAACAACAATTTTCCTGCATTTCAAATGCATCCTAAAGCACAGCAAATGCATCAGAAACGGTCTAGTTCTTATTGAAACCCTAACCCTAACCCTAGGTCGGGCACTTTGGGAACTCAAATACTGTATCAAAAACATGTCTACAAATACAGCGTTCGAAAAGTCACCCAAATCGCTCCCAACTAGTCAGAAACATTTAAATTAATGTTTCTAAGCAATTCAATGTATCTGCAGTGAATCTGTTGTTTAAATTTCCAATATTTTTCTTTTTCTCACTTTCTCCTGAAATGGCGCAGAAAATGAGCAAGTCTTGTGGCGTTTGTGGGACTGCATTACAATTACCACTACAGTGCGGCTAAAAGTATAATTGTTTTGGGCATTAAATGCAACAAGCAGGATAAATTCACATACAGAATGTGTATTTTCAAACTTTTGATTTTTGACCCTTTTTGAGCGACAGCCGCGCGGCTAAAGAAAAATGGCAAAATACGGCCATATTTTTTTCTCGAGGAAACAACCAAACAACAATTTTCCTGCATTTCAAATGCATCCTAAAGCACAGCAAATGCATCAGAAACGGTCTAGTTCTTATTGAAACCCTAACCCTAACCCTAGGTCGGGCACTTTGGGAACTCAAATACTGTATCAAAAACATGTCTACAAATACAGCGTTCGAAAAGTCACCCAAATCGCTCCCAACTAGTCAGAAACATTTAAATTAATGTTTCTAAGCAATTCAATGTATCTGCAGTGAATCTGTTGTTTAAATTTCCAATATTTTTCTTTTTCTCACTTTCTCCTGAAATGGCGCAGAAAATGAGCAAGTCTTGTGGCGTTTGTGGGACTGCATTACAATTACCACTACAGTGCGGCTAAAAGTATAATTGTTTTGGGCATTAAATGCAACAAGCAGGATAAATTCACATACAGAATGTGTATTTTCAAACTTTTGATTTTTGACCCTTTTTGAGCGACAGCCGCGCGGCTAAAGAAAAATGGCAAAATACGGCCATATTTTTTTCTCGATGAAACAACCAAACAACAGTTTTCCTGCATTTCAAATGCATCCTAAAGCACAGCAAATGCATCAGAAACGGTCTAGTTCTTATTGAAACCCTAACCCTAACCCTAGGTCGGGCACTTTGGGAACTCAAATACTGTATCAAAAACATGTCTACAAATACAGCGTTCGAAAAGTCACCCAAATCGCTCCCAACTAGTCAGAAACATTTAAATTAATGTTTCTAAGCAATTCAATGTATCTGCAGTGAATCTGTTGTTTAAATTTCCAATATTTTTCTTTTTCTCACTTTCTCCTGAAATGGCGCAGAAAATGAGCAAGTCTTGTGGCGTTTGTGGGACTGCATTACAATTACCACTACAGTGCGGCTAAAAGTATAATTGTTTTGGGCATTAAATGCAACAAGCAGGATAAATTCACATACAGAATGTGTATTTTCAAACTTTTGATTTTTGACCCTTTTTGAGCGACAGCCGCGCGGCTAAAGAAAAATGGCAAAATACGGCCATATTTTTTTCTCGATGAAACAACCAAACAACAGTTTTCCTGCATTTCAAATGCATCCTAAAGCACAGCAAATGCATCAGAAACGGTCTAGTTCTTATTGAAACCCTAACCCTAACCCTAGGTCGGGCACTTTGGGAACTCAAATACTGTATCAAAAACATGTCTACAAATACAGCGTTCGAAAAGTCACCCAAATCGCTCCCAACTAGTCAGAAACATTTAAATTAATGTTTCTAAGCAATTCAATGTATCTGCAGTGAATCTGTTGTTTAAATTTCCAATATTTTTCTTTTTCTCACTTTCTCCTGAAATGGCGCAGAAAATGAGCAAGTCTTGTGGCGTTTGTGGGACTGCATTACAATTACCACTACAGTGCGGCTAAAAGTATAATTGTTTTGGGCATTAAATGCAACAAGCAGGATAAATTCACATACAGAATGTGTATTTTCAAACTTTTGATTTTTGACCCTTTTTGAGCGACAGCCGTGCGGCTAAAGAAAAATGGCAAAATACGGCCATATTTTTTTCTCGATGAAACAACCAAACAACAGTTTTCCTGCATTTCAAATGCATCCTAAAGCACAGCAAATGCATCAGAAACGGTCTAGTTCTTATTGAAACCCTAACCCTAACCCTAGGTCGGGCACTTTGGGAACTCAAATACTGTATCAAAAACATGTCTACAAATACAGCGTTCGAAAAGTCACCCAAATCGCTCCCAACTAGTCAGAAACATTTAAATTAATGTTTCTAAGCAATTCAATGTATCTGCAGTGAATCTGTTGTTTAAATTTCCAATATTTTTCTTTTTCTCACTTTCTCCTGAAATGGCGCAGAAAATGAGCAAGTCTTGTGGCGTTTGTGGGACTGCATTACAATTACCACTACAGTGCGGCTAAAAGTATCATTGTTTTGGGCATTAAATGCAACAAGCAGGATAAATTCACATACAGAATGTGTATTTTCAAACTTTTGATTTTTGACCCTTTTTGAGCGACAGCCGCGCGGCTAAAGAAAAATGGCAAAATACGGCCATATTTTTTTCTCGAGGAAACAACCAAACAACAATTTTCCTGCATTTCAAATGCATCCTAAAGCACAGCAAATGCATCAGAAACGGTCTAGTTCTTATTGAAACCCTAACCCTAACCCTAGGTCGGGCACTTTGGGAACTCAAATACTGTATCAAAAACATGTCTACTAATACAGCGTTCGAAAAGTCACCCAAATCGCTCCCAACTAGTCAGAAACATTTAAATTAATGTTTCTACGCAATTCAATGTATCTGCAGTGAATCTGTTGTTTAAATTTCCAATATTTTTCTTTTTCTCACTTTCTCCTGAAATGGCGCAGAAAATGAACAAGTCTTGTGGCGTTTGTGGGACTGCATTACAATTACCACTACGGTGTGGCTAAAAGTATCATTGTTTTGGGCATTAAATGCAACAAGCAGGATAAATTCACATACAGAATGTGTATTTTCAAACTTTTGATTTTTGACCCTTTTTGAGCGACAGCCGCGCGGCTAAAGAAAAATGGCAAAATACGGCCATATTTTTTTCTCGAGGAAACAAACAAACAACAATTTTCCTGCATTTCAAATGCATCCTAAAGCACAGCAAATGCATCAGAAACGGTCTAGTTCTTATTGAAACCCTAACCCTAACCCTAGGTCGGGCACTTTGGGAACTCAAATACTGTATCAAAAACATGTCTACAAATACAGCGTTCGAAAAGTCACCCAAATCGCTCCCAACTAGTCAGAAACATTTAAATTAATGTTTCTAAGCAATTCAATGTATCTGCAGTGAATCTGTTGTTTAAATTTCCAATATTTTTCTTTTTCTCACTTTCTCCTGAAATGGCGCAGAAAATGAACAAGTCTTGTGGCGTTTGTGGGACTGCATTACAATTACCACTACGGTGTGGCTAAAAGTATCATTGTTTTGGGCATTAAATGCAACAAGCAGGATAAATTCACATACAGAATATGTGTTTTCAAACTTTTGATTTTTGACCCTTTTTGAGCGACAGACGCGCGGCTTAAGAAAAATGGCAAAATACGGCCATATTTTTTTCTCGAGGAAACAACCAAACAACAATTTTCCTGCATTTCAAATGCATCCTAAAGCACAGCAAATGCATCAGAAACGGTCTAGTTCTTATTGAAACCCTAACCCTAACCCTAGGTCGGGCACTTTTGGAACTCAAATACTGTATCAAAAAAATGTCTACAAATACAGCGTTCGAAAAGTCACCCAAATCGCTCCCAACTAGTCAGAAACATTTAAATTAATGTTTCTAAGCAATTCAATGTATCTGCAGTGAATCTGTTGTTTAAATTTCCAATATTTTTCTTTTTCTCACTTTCTCCTGAAATGGCGCAGAAAATGAGCAAGTCTTGTGGCGTTTGTGGGACTGCATTACAATTACCACTACAGTGTGGCTAAAAGTATCATTGTTTTGGGCATTAAATGCAACAAGCAGGATAAATTCACATACAGAATATGTGTTTTCAAACTTTTGATTTTTGACCCTTTTTGAGCGACAGACGCGCGGCTTAAGAAAAATGGCAAAATACGGCCATATTTTTTTCTCGAGGAAACAACCAAACAACAATTTTCCTGCATTTCAAATGCATCCTAAAGCACAGCAAATGCATCAGAAACGGTCTAGTTCTTATTGAAACCCTAACCCTAACCCTAGGTCGGGCACTTTTGGAACTCAAATACTGTATCAAAAAAATGTCTACAAATACAGCGTTCGAAAAGTCACCCAAATCGCTCCCAACTAGTCAGAAACATTTAAATTAATGTTTCTAAGCAATTCAATGTATCTGCAGTGAATCTGTTGTTTAAATTTCCAATATTTTTCTTTTTCTCACTTTCTCCTGAAATGGCGCAGAAAATGAGCAAGTCTTGTGGCGTTTGTGGGACTGCATTACAATTACCACTACAGTGTGGCTAAAAGTATCATTGTTTTGGGAATTAAATGCAACAAGCAGGATAAATTCACATACAGAATGTGTGTTTTCAAACTTTTGATTTTTGACACTTTTTGAGCGACAGCCGCGCGGCTTAAGAAAAATGGCAAAATACGGCCATATTTTTTTCTCGAGGAAACAACCAAACAACAGTTTTCCTGCATTTCAAATGCATCCTAAAGCACAGCAAATGCATCAGAAACGGTCTAGTTCTTATTGAAACCCTAACCCTAACCCTAGGTCGGGCACTTTGGGAACTCAAATACTGTATCAAAAACATGTCTACAAATACAGCGTTCGAAAAGCCACCCAAATCACTCCCAACTAGTCAGAAACATTTAAAATAATGTTTCTAAGCAATTCAATGCATCTACAGTGAATCTGTTGTTTAAATTTCCAAAATTTTTCTTTTTCTCACTTTCTCCTGAAATGGCGCAGAAAATGAGCAAGTCTTGTGGCGTTTGTGGGACTGCATTACAATTACCACTACAGTGTGGCTAAAAGTATCATTGTTTTGGGCATTAAATGCAACAAGCAGGATAAATTCACATACAGAATGTGTGTTTTCAAACTTTTGATTTTTGACCCTTTTTGAGCGACAGCCGCGCGGCTTAAGAAAAATGGCAAAATACGGCCATATTTTTTTCTCGAGGAAACAACCAAACAACAGTTTTCCTGCATTTCAAATGCATCCTAAAGCACAGCAAATGCATCAGAAACGGTCTAGTTCTTATTGAAACCCTAACCCTAACCCTAGGTCGGGCACTTTGGGAACTCAAATACTGTATCAAAAACATGTCTACAAATACAGCGTTCGAAAAGTCACCCAAATCGCTCCCAACTAGTCAGAAACATTTAAAATAATGTTTCTAAGCAATTCAATGTATCTGCAGTGAATCTGTTGTTTAAATTTCCAATATTTTTCTTTTTCTCACTTTCTCCTGAAATGGCGCAGAAAATGAGCCAGTCTTGTGGCGTTTGTGGGACTGCATTACAATTACCACTACAGTGTGGCTAAAAGTATCATTGTTTTGGGCATTAAATGCAACAAGGAGGATAAATTCACATACAGAATGTGTGTTTTCAAACTTTTGATTTTTGACCCTTTTTGAGCGACAGCCGCGCGGCTTAAGAAAAATGGCAAAATACGGCCATATTTTTTTCTCGAGGAAACAACCAAACAACAATTTTCCTGCATTTCAAATGCATCCTAAAGCACAGCAAATGCATCAGAAACGGTCTAGTTCTTATTGAAACCCTAACCCTAACCCTAGGTCGGGCACTTTGGGAACTCAAATACTGTATCAAAAACATGTCTACAAATACAGCGTTCGAAAAGTCACCCAAATCGCTCCCAACTAGTCAGAAACATTTAAATTAATGTTTCTAAGCAATTCAATGTATCTGCAGTGAATCTGTTGTTTAAATTTCCAATATTTTTCTTTTTCTCACTTTCTCCTGAAATGGCGCAGAAAATGAGCAAGTCTTGTGGCGTTTGTGGGACTGCATTACAATTACCACTACAGTGTGGCTAAAAGTATCATTGTTTTGGGCATTAAATGCAACAAGCAGGATAAATTCACATACAGAATGTGTGTTTTCAAACTTTTGATTTTTGACCCTTTTTGAGCGACAGCCGCGCGGCTTAAGAAAAATGGCAAAATACGGCCATATTTTTTTCTCGAGGAAACAACCAAACAACAGTTTTCCTGCATTTCAAATGCATCCTAAAGCACAGCAAATGCATCAGAAACGGTCTAGTTCTTATTGAAACCCTAACCCTAACCCTAGGTCGGGCACTTTTGGAACTCAAATACTGTATCAAAAAAATGTCTACAAATACAGCGTTCGAAAAGTCACCCAAATCGCTCCCAACTAGTCAGAAACATTTAAATTAATGTTTCTAAGCAATTCAATGTATCTGCAGTGAATCTGTTGTTTAAATTTCCAATATTTTTCTTTTTCTCACTTTCTCCTGAAATGGCGCAGAAAATGAGCAAGTCTTGTGGCGTTTGTGGGACTGCATTACAATTACCACTACAGTGTGGCTAAAAGTATCATTGTTTTGGGAATTAAATGCAACAAGCAGGATAAATTCACATACAGAATGTGTGTTTTCAAACTTTTGATTTTTGACACTTTTTGAGCGACAGCCGCGCGGCTTAAGAAAAATGGCAAAATACGGCCATATTTTTTTCTCGAGGAAACAACCAAACAACAGTTTTCCTGCATTTCAAATGCATCCTAAAGCACAGCAAATGCATCAGAAACGGTCTAGTTCTTATTGAAACCCTAACCCTAACCCTAGGTCGGGCACTTTGGGAACTCAAATACTGTATCAAAAACATGTCTACAAATACAGCGTTCGAAAAGCCACCCAAATCACTCCCAACTAGTCAGAAACATTTAAAATAATGTTTCTAAGCAATTCAATGCATC
The DNA here is from genome assembly GCF_055471065.1 of Atractosteus spatula. Classification (NCBI taxonomy): domain Eukaryota; kingdom Metazoa; phylum Chordata; class Actinopteri; order Semionotiformes; family Lepisosteidae; genus Atractosteus; species Atractosteus spatula. The sequence goes on from NC_142718.1 coordinate 29,714,779, forward strand.
TACAGTGAATCTGTTGTTTAAATTTCCAAAATTTTTCTTTTTCTCACTTTCTCCTGAAATGGCGCAGAAAATGAGCAAGTCTTGTGGCGTTTGTGGGACTGCATTACAATTACCACTACAGTGTGGCTAAAAGTATCATTGTTTTGGGCATTAAATGCAACAAGCAGGATAAATTCACATACAGAATGTGTGTTTTCAAACTTTTGATTTTTGACCCTTTTTGAGCGACAGCCGCGCGGCTTAAGAAAAATGGCAAAATACGGCCATATTTTTTTCTCGAGGAAACAACCAAACAACAATTTTCCTGCATTTCAAATGCATCCTAAAGCACAGCAAATGCATCAGAAACGGTCTAGTTCTTATTGAAACCCTAACCCTAACCCTAGGTCGGGCACTTTGGGAACTCAAATACTGTATCAAAAACATGTCTACAAATACAGCGTTCGAAAAGTCACCCAAATCGCTCCCAACTAGTCAGAAACATTTAAATTAATGTTTCTAAGCAATTCAATGTATCTGCAGTGAATCTGTTGTTTAAATTTCCAATATTTTTCTTTTTCTCACTTTCTCCTGAAATGGCGCAGAAAATGAGCAAGTCTTGTGGCGTTTGTGGGACTGCATTACAATTACCACTACAGTGCGGCTAAAAGTATAATTGTTTTGGGCATTAAATGCAACAAGCAGGATAAATTCACATACAGAATGTGTATTTTCAAACTTTTGATTTTTGACCCTTTTTCAGCGACAGCCGCGCGGCTAAAGAAAAATGGCAAAATACGGCCATATTTTTTTCTCGAGGAAACAACCAAACAACAATTTTCCTGCATTTCAAATGCATCCTAAAGCACAGCAAATGCATCAGAAACGGTCTAGTTCTTATTGAAACCCTAACCCTAACCCTAGGTCGGGCACTTTGGGAACTCAAATACTGTATCAAAAACATGTCTACAAATACAGCGTTCGAAAAGTCACCCAAATCGCTCCCAACTAGTCAGAAACATTTAAATTAATGTTTCTAAGCAATTCAATGTATCTGCAGTGAATCTGTTGTTTAAATTTCCAATATTTTTCTTTTTCTCACTTTCTCCTGAAATGGCGCAGAAAATGAGCAAGTCTTGTGGCGTTTGTGGGACTGCATTACAATTACCACTACAGTGTGGCTAAAAGTATCATTGTTTTGGGCATTAAATGCAACAAGCAGGATAAATTCACATACAGAATGTGTGTTTTCAAACTTTTGATTTTTGACCCTTTTTGAGCGACAGCCGCGCGGCTAAAGAAAAATGGCAAAATACGGCCATATTTTTTTCTCGAGGAAACAACCAAACAACAATTTTCCTGCATTTCAAATGCATCCTAAAGCACAGCAAATGCATCAGAAACGGTCTAGTTCTTATTGAAACCCTAACCCTAACCCTAGGTCGGGCACTTTGGGAACTCAAATACTGTATCAAAAACATGTCTACAAATACAGCGTTCGAAAAGTCACCCAAATCGCTCCCAACTAGTCAGAAACATTTAAATTAATGTTTCTAAGCAATTCAATGTATCTGCAGTGAATCTGTTGTTTAAATTTCCAATATTTTTCTTTTTCTCACTTTCTCCTGAAATGGCGCAGAAAATGAGCAAGTCTTGTGGCGTTTGTGGGACTGCATTACAATTACCACTACAGTGTGGCTAAAAGTATCATTGTTTTGGGCATTAAATGCAACAAGCAGGATAAATTCACATACAGAATGTGTGTTTTCAAACTTTTGATTTTTGACCCTTTTTGAGCGACAGCCGCGCGGCTAAAGAAAAATGGCAAAATACGGCCATATTTTTTTCTCGAGGAAACAACCAAACAACAATTTTCCTGCATTTCAAATGCATCCTAAAGCACAGCAAATGCATCAGAAACGGTCTAGTTCTTATTGAAACCCTAACCCTAACCCTAGGTCGGGCACTTTGGGAACTCAAATACTGTATCAAAAACATGTCTACAAATACAGCGTTCGAAAAGCCACCCAAATCACTCCCAACTAGTCAGAAACATTTAAAATAATGTTTCTAAGCAATTCAATGCATCTACAGTGAATCTGTTGTTTAAATTTCCAAAATTTTTCTTTTTCTCACTTTCTCCTGAAATGGCGTAGAAAATGAGCAAGTCTTGTGGCGTTTGTGGGACTGCATTACAATTACCACTACAGTGTGGCTAAAAGTATCATTGTTTTGGGCATTAAATGCAACAAGCAGGATAAATTCACATACAGAATGTGTGTTTTCAAACTTTTGATTTTTGACCCTTTTTGAGCGTCAGCCGCGCGGCTTAAGAAAAATGGCAAAATACGGCCATATTTTTTTCTCGAGGAAACAACCAAACAACAGTTTTCCTGCATTTCAAATGCATCCTAAAGCACAGCAAATGCATCAGAAACGGTCTAGTTCTTATTGAAACCCTAACCCTAACCCTAGGTCGGGCACTTTGGGAACTCAAATACTGTATCAAAAACATGTCTACAAATACAGCGTTCGAAAAGTCACCCAAATCGCTCCCAACTAGTCAGAAACATTTAAATTAATGTTTCTAAGCAATTCAATGTATCTGCAGTGAATCTGTTGTTTAAATTTCCAATATTTTTCTTTTTCTCACTTTCTCCTGAAATGGCGCAGAAAATGAGCAAGTCTTGTGGCGTTTGTGGGACTGCATTACAATTACCACTACAGTGCGGCTAAAAGTATAATTGTTTTGGGCATTAAATGCAACAAGCAGGATAAATTCACATACAGAATGTGTATTTTCAAACTTTTGATTTTTGACCCTTTTTGAGCGACAGCCGCGCGGCTAAAGAAAAATGGCAAAATACGGCCATATTTTTTTCTCGATGAAACAACCAAACAACAGTTTTCCTGCATTTCAAATGCATCCTAAAGCACAGCAAATGCATCAGAAACGGTCTAGTTCTTATTGAAACCCTAACCCTAACCCTAGGTCGGGCACTTTGGGAACTCAAATACTGTATCAAAAACATGTCTACAAATACAGCGTTCGAAAAGTCAACCAAATCGCTCCCAACTAGTCAGAAACATTTAAATTAATGTTTCTAAGCAATTCAATGTATCTGCAGTGAATCTGTTGTTTAAATTTCCAATATTTTTCTTTTTCTCACTTTCTCCTGAAATGGCGCAGAAAATGAGCAAGTCTTGTGGCGTTTGTGGGACTGCATTACAATTACCACTACAGTGTGGCTAAAAGTATCATTGTTTTGGGCATTAAATGCAACAAGCAGGATAAATTCACATACAGAATGTGTGTTTTCAAACTTTTGATTTTTGACCCTTTTTGAGCGACAGCCGCGCGGCTAAAGAAAAATGGCAAAATACGGCCATAATTTTTTCTCGAGGAAACAACCAAACAACAATTTTCCTGCATTTCAAATGCATCCTAAAGCACAGCAAATGCATCAGAAACGGTCTAGTTCTTATTGAAACCCTAACCCTAACCCTAGGTCGGGCACTTTGGGAACTCAAATACTGTATCAAAAACATGTCTACAAATACAGCGTTCGAAAAGTCACCCAAATCGCTCCCAACTAGTCAGAAACATTTAAATTAATGTTTCTAAGCAATTCAATGTATCTGCAGTGAATCTGTTGTTTAAATTTCCAATATTTTTCTTTTTCTCACTTTCTCCTGAAATGGCGCAGAAAATGAACAAGTCTTGTGGCGTTTGTGGGACTGCATTACAATTACCACTACGGTGTGGCTAAAAGTATCATTGTTTTGGGCATTAAATGCAACAAGCAGGATAAATTCACATACAGAATATGTGTTTTCAAACTTTTGATTTTTGACCCTTTTTGAGCGACAGACGCGCGGCTTAAGAAAAATGGCAAAATACGGCCATATTTTTTTCTCGAGGAAACAACCAAACAACAATTTTCCTGCATTTCAAATGCATCCTAAAGCACAGCAAATGCATCAGAAACGGTCTAGTTCTTATTGAAACCCTAACCCTAACCCTAGGTCGGGCACTTTTGGAACTCAAATACTGTATCAAAAAAATGTCTACAAATACAGCGTTCGAAAAGTCACCCAAATCGCTCCCAACTAGTCAGAAACATTTAAATTAATGTTTCTAAGAAATTCAATGTATCTGCAGTGAATCTGTTGTTTAAATTTCCAATATTTTTCTTTTTCTCACTTTCTCCTGAAATGGCGCAGAAAATGAACAAGTCTTGTGGCGTTTGTGGGACTGCATTACAATTACCACTACAGTGTGGCTAAAAGTATCATTGTTTTGGGCATTAAATGCAACAAGCAGGATAAATTCACATACAGAATGTGTGTTTTCAAACTTTTGATTTTTGACCCTTTTTGAGCGACAGCCGCGCGGCTTAAGAAAAATGGCAAAATACGGCCATATTTTTTTCTCGAGGAAACAACCAAACAACAATTTTCCTGCATTTCAAATGCATCCTAAAGCACAGCAAATGCATCAGAAACGGTCTAGTTCTTATTGAAACCCTAACCCTAACCCTAGGTCGGGCACTTTGGGAACTCAAATACTGTATCAAAAACATGTCTACAAATACAGCGTTCGAAAAGTCACCCAAATCGCTCCCAACTAGTCAGCAACATTTAAATTAATGTTTCTAAGCAATTCAATGTATCTGCAGTGAATCTGTTGTTTAAATTTCCAATATTTTTCTTTTTCTCACTTTCTCCTGAAATGGCGCAGAAAATGAACAAGTCTTGTGGCTTTTGTGGGACTGCATTACAATTACCACTACGGTGTGGCTAAAAGTATCATTGTTTTGGGCATTAAATGCAACAAGCAGGATAAATTCACATACAGAATGTGTGTTTTCAAACTTTTGATTTTTGACCCTTTTTGAGCGACAGCCGCGCGGCTTAAGAAAAATGGCAAAATACGGCCATATTTTTTTCTCGAGGAAACAACCAAACAACAGTTTTCCTACATTTCAAATGCATCCTAAAGCACAGCAAATGCATCAGAAACGGTCTAGTTCTTATTGAAACCCTAACCCTAACCCTAGGTCGGGCACTTTGGGAACTCAAATACTGTATCAAAAACATGTCTACAAATACAGCGTTCGAAAAGTCACCCAAATCGCTCCCAACTAGTCAGAAACATTTAAATTAATGTTTCTAAGCAATTCAATGTATCTGCAGTGAATCTGTTGTTTAAATTTCCAATATTTTTCTTTTTCTCACTTTCTCCTGAAATGGCGCAGAAAATGAGCAAGTCTTGTGGCGTTTGTGGGACTGCATTACAATTACCACTACAGTGTGGCTAAAAGTATCATTGTTTTGGGCATTAAATGCAACAAGCAGGATAAATTCACATACAGAATGTGTGTTTTCAAACTTTTGATTTTTGACCCTTTTTGAGCGACAGCCGCGCGGCTTAAGAAAAATGGCAAAATACGGCCATATTTTTTTCTCGAGGAAACAACCAAACAACAGTTTTCCTGCATTTCAAATGCATCCTAAAGCACAGCAAATGCATCAGAAACGGTCTAGTTCTTATTGAAACCCTAACCCTAACCCTAGGTCGGGCACTTTGGGAACTCAAATACTGTATCAAAAACATGTCTACAAATACAGCGTTCGAAAAGTCACCCAAATCGCTCCCAACTAGTCAGAAACATTTAAATTAATGTTTCTAAGCAATTCAATGTATCTGCAGTGAATCTGTTGTTTAAATTTCCAATATTTTTCTTTTTCTCACTTTCTCCTGAAATGGCGCAGAAAATGAGCAAGTCTTGTGGCGTTTGTGGGACTGCATTACAATTACCACTACAGTGTGGCTAAAAGTATCATTGTTTTGGGCATTAAATGCAACAAGCAGGATAAATTCACATACAGAATGTGTGTTTTCAAACTTTTGATTTTTGACCCTTTTTGAGCGACAGCCGCGCGGCTAAAGAAAAATGGCAAAATACGGCCATATTTTTTTCTCGAGGAAACAACCAAACAACAATTTTCCTGCATTTCAAATGCATCCTAAAGCACAGCAAATGCATCAGAAACGGTCTAGTTCTTATTGAAACCCTAACCCTAACCCTAGGTCGGGCACTTTGGGAACTCAAATACTGTATCAAAAACATGTCTACAAATACAGCGTTCGAAAAGTCACCCAAATCGCTCCCAACTAGTCAGAAACATTTAAATTAATGTTTCTAAGCAATTCAATGTATCTGCAGTGAATCTGTTGTTTAAATTTCCAATATTTTTCTTTTTCTCACTTTCTCCTGAAATGGCGCAGAAAATGAACAAGTCTTGTGGCGTTTGTGGGACTGCATTACAATTACCACTACGGTGTGGCTAAAAGTATCATTGTTTTGGGCATTAAATGCAACAAGCAGGATAAATTCACATACAGAATATGTGTTTTCAAACTTTTGATTTTTGACCCTTTTTGAGCGACAGACGCGCGGCTTAAGAAAAATGGCAAAATACGGCCATATTTTTTTCTCGAGGAAACAACCAAACAACAATTTTCCTGCATTTCAAATGCATCCTAAAGCACAGCAAATGCATCAGAAACGGTCTAGTTCTTATTGAAACCCTAACCCTAACCCTAGGTCGGGCACTTTTGGAACTCAAATACTATATCAAAAAAATGTCTACAAATACAGCGTTCGAAAAGTCACCCAAATCGCTCCCAACTAGTCAGAAACATTTAAATTAATGTTTCTAAGCAATTCAATGTATCTGCAGTGAATCTGTTGTTTAAATTTCCAATATTTTTCTTTTTCTCACTTTCTCCTGAAATGGCGCAGAAAATGAGCCAGTCTTGTGGCGTTTGTGGGACTGCATTACAATTACCACTACAGTGTGGCTAAAAGTATCATTGTTTTGGGCATTAAATGCAACAAGCAGGATAAATTCACATACAGAATGTGTGTTTTCAAACTTTTGATTTTTGACCCTCTTTGAGCGACAGCCGCGCGGCTTAAGAAAAATGGCAAAATACGGCCATATTTTTTTCTCGAGGAAACAACCAAACAACAGTTTTCCTGCATTTCAAATGCATCCTAAAGCACAGCAAATGCATCAGAAACGGTCTAGTTCTTATTGAAACCCTAACCCTAACCCTAGGTCGGGCACTTTGGGAACTCAAATACTGTATCAAAAACATGTCTACAAATACAGCGTTCGAAAAGTCACCCAAATCGCTCCCAACTAGTCAGAAACATTTAAATTAATGTTTCTAAGCAATTCAATGTATCTGCAGTGAATCTGTTGTTTAAATTTCCAATATTTTTCTTTTTCTCACTTTCTCCTGAAATGGCGCAGAAAATGAGCAAGTCTTGTGGCGTTTGTGGGACTGCATTACAATTACCACTACAGCGTGGCTAAAAGTATCATTGTTTTGGGCATTAAATGCAACAAGCAGAATAAATTCACATACAGAATGTCTGTTTTCTTAATTTGATTTTTGACCCTTTTTGAGCGACAGCCGCGCGGCTTAAGAAAAATGGCAAAATAAGGCCATATTTTTTTCTCGAGGAAACAACCAAACAACAGTTTTCCTGCATTTCAAATGCATCCTAAAGCACAGCAAATGCATCAGAAACGGTCTAGTTCTTATTGAAACCCTAACCCTAACCCTAGGTCGGGCACTTTGGGAACTCAAATACTGTATCAAAAACATGTCTACAAATACAGCGTTCGAAAAGCCACCCAAATCACTCCCAACTAGTCAGAAACATTTAAAATAGTGTTTCTAAGCAATTCAATGCATCTACAGTGAATCTGTTGTTTAAATTTCCAAAAATTTCTTTTTCTCACTTTCTCCTGAAATGGCGTAGAAAATGAGCAAGTCTTGTGGCGTTTGTGGGACTGCATTACAATTACCACTACAGTGCGGCTAAAAGTATAATTGTTTTGGGCATTAAATGCAACAAGCAGGATAAATTCACATACAGAATGTGTGTTTTCAAACTTTTGATTTTTGACCCTTTTTGAGCGACAGCCGTGCGGCTTAAGAAAAATGGCAAAATACGGCCATATTTTTTTCTCGATGAAACAACCAAACAACAGTTTTCCTGCATTTCAAATGCATCCTAAAGCACAGCAAATGCATCAGAAACGGTCTAGTTCTTATTGAAACCCTAACCCTAACCCTAGGTCGGGCACTTTGGGAACTCAAATACTGTATCAAAAACATGTCTACAAATACAGCGTTCGAAAAGTCACCCAAATCGCTCCCAGCTAGTCAGAAACATTTAAATTAATGTTTCTAAGCAATTCAATGTATCTGCAGTGAATCTGTTGTTTAAATTTCCAATATTTTTCTTTTTCTCACTTTCTCCTGAAATGGCGCAGAAAATGAGCAAGTCTTGTGGCGTTTGTGGGACTGCATTACAATTACCACTACAGTGCGGCTAAAAGTATAATTGTTTTGGGCATTAAATGCAACAAGCAGGATAAATTCACATACAGAATGTGTATTTTCAAACTTTTGATTTTTGACCCTTTTTGAGCGACAGCCGCGCGGCTAAAGAAAAATGGCAAAATACGGCCATATTTTTTTCTCGAGGAAACAACCAAACAACAATTTTCCTGCATTTCAAATGCATCCTAAAGCACAGCAAATGCATCAGAAACGGTCTAGTTCTTATTGAAACCCTAACCCTAACCCTAGGTCGGGCACTTTGGGAACTCAAATACTGTATCAAAAACATGTCTACAAATACAGCGTTCGAAAAGTCACCCAAATCGCTCCCAACTAGTCAGAAACATTTAAATTAATGTTTCTAAGCAATTCAATGTATCTGCAGTGAATCTGTTGTTTAAATTTCCAATATTTTTCTTTTTCTCACTTTCTCCTGAAATGGCGCAGAAAATGAGCAAGTCTTGTGGCGTTTGTGGGACTGCATTACAATTACCACTACAGTGCGGCTAAAAGTATAATTGTTTTGGGCATTAAATGCAACAAGCAGGATAAATTCACATACAGAATGTGTATTTTCAAACTTTTGATTTTTGACCCTTTTTGAGCGACAGCCGCGCGGCTTAAGAAAAATGGCAAAATACGGCCATATTTTTTTCTCGAGGAAACAACCAAACAACAATTTTCCTGCATTTCAAATGCATCCTAAAGCACAGCAAATGCATCAGAAACGGTCTAGTTCTTATTGAAACCCTAACCCTAACCCTAGGTCGGGCACTTTGGGAACTCAAATACTGTATCAAAAACATGTCTACAAATACAGCGTTCGAAAAGCCACCCAAATCACTCCCAACTAGTCAGAAACATTTAAAATAATGTTTCTAAGCAATTCAATGCATCTACAGTGAATCTGTTGTTTAAATTTCCAAAATTTTTCTTTTTCTCACTTTCTCCTGAAATGGCGTAGAAAATGAGCAAGTCTTGTGGCGTTTGTGGGACTGCATTACAATTACCACTACAGTGTGGCTAAAAGTATCATTGTTTTGGGCATTAAATGCAACAAGCAGGATAAATTCACATACAGAATGTGTGTTTTCAAACTTTTGATTTTTGACCCTTTTTGAGCGTCAGCCGCGCGGCTTAAGAAAAATGGCAAAATACGGCCATATTTTTTTCTCGAGGAAACAACCAAACAACAGTTTTCCTGCATTTCAAATGCATCCTAAAGCACAGCAAATGCATCAGAAACGGTCTAGTTCTTATTGAAACCCTAACCCTAACCCTAGGTCGGGCACTTTGGGAACTCAAATACTGTATCAAAAACATGTCTACAAATACAGCGTTCGAAAAGTCACCCAAATCGCTCCCAACTAGTCAGAAACATTTAAATTAATGTTTCTAAGCAATTCAATGTATCTGCAGTGAATCTGTTGTTTAAATTTCCAATATTTTTCTTTTTCTCACTTTCTCCTGAAATGGCGCAGAAAATGAGCAAGTCTTGTGGCGTTTGTGGGACTGCATTACAATTACCACTACAGTGTGGCTAAAAGTATCATTGTTTTGGGCATTAAATGCAACAAGCAGGATAAATTCACATACAGAATGTGTGTTTTCAAACTTTTGATTTTTGACCCTTTTTGAGCGACAGCCGCGCGGCTTAAGAAAAATGGCAAAATACGGCCATATTTTTTTCTCGAGGAAACAACCAAACAACAGTTTTCCTGCATTTCAAATGCATCCTAAAGCACAGCAAATGCATCAGAAACGGTCTAGTTCTTATTGAAACCCTAACCCTAACCCTAGGTCGGGCACTTTGGGAACTCAAATACTGTATCAAAAACATGTCTACAAATACAGCGTTCGAAAAGTCACCCAAATCGCTCCCAACTAGTCAGAAACATTTAAATTAATGTTTCTAAGCAATTCAATGTATCTGCAGTGAATCTGTTGTTTAAATTTCCAATATTTTTCTTTTTCTCACTTTCTCCTGAAATGGCGCAGAAAATGAGCAAGTCTTGTGGCGTTTGTGGGACTGCATTACAATTACCACTACAGTGTGGCTAAAAGTATCATTGTTTTGGGCATTAAATGCAACAAGCAGGATAAATTCACATACAGAATGTGTGTTTTCAAACTTTTGATTTTTGACCCTTTTTGAGCGACAGCCGCGCGGCTTAAGAAAAAATGGCAAAATACGGCCATATTTTTTTCTCGAGGAAACAACCAAACAACAGTTTTCCTGCATTTCAAATGCATCCTAAAGCACAGCAAATGCATCAGAAACGGTCTAGTTCTTATTGAAACCCTAACCCTAACCCTAGGTCGGGCACTTTGGGAACTCAAATACTGTATCAAAAACATGTCTACAAATACAGCGTTCGAAAAGTCACCCAAATCGCTCCCAACTAGTCAGAAACATTTAAATTAATGTTTCTAAGCAATTCAATGTATCTGCAGTGAATCTGTTGTTTAAATTTCCAATATTTTTCTTTTTCTCACTTTCTCCTGAAATGGCGCAGAAAATGAGCAAGTCTTGTGGCGTTTGTGGGACTGCATTACAATTACCACTACAGTGTGGCTAAAAGTATCATTGTTTTGGGCATTAAATGCAACAAGCAGGATAAATTCACATACAGAATGTGTGTTTTCAAACTTTTGATTTTTGACCCTTTTTGAGCGACAGCCGCGCGGCTTAAGAAAAATGGCAAAATACGGCCATATTTTTTTCTCGAGGAAACAACCAAACAACAGTTTTCCTGCATTTCAAATGCATCCTAAAGCACAGCAAATGCATCAGAAACGGTCTAGTTCTTATTGAAACCCTAACCCTAACCCTAGGTCGGGCACTTTGGGAACTCAAATACTGTATCAAAAACATGTCTACAAATACAGCGTTCGAAAAGTCACCCAAATCGCTCCCAACTAGTCAGAAACATTTAAATTAATGTTTCTAAGCAATTCAATGTATCTGCAGTGAATCTGTTGTTTAAATTTCCAATATTTTTCTTTTTCTCACTTTCTCCTGAAATGGCGCAGAAAATGAGCAAGTCTTGTGGCGTTTGTGGGACTGCATTACAATTACCACTACAGTGTGGCTAAAAGTATCATTGTTTTGGGCATTAAATGCAACAAGCAGGATAAATTCACATACAGAATGTGTGTTTTCAAACTTTTGATTTTTGACCCTTTTTGAGCGACAGCCGCGCGGCTTAAGAAAAATGGCAAAATACGGCCATATTTTTTTCTCGAGGAAACAACCAAACAACAGTTTTCCTGCATTTCAAATGCATCCTAAAGCACAGCAAATGCATCAGAAACGGTCTAGTTCTTATTGAAACCCTAACCCTAACCCTAGGTCGGGCACTTTGGGAACTCAAATACTGTATCAAAAACATGTCTACAAATACAGCGTTCGAAAAGTCACCCAAATCGCTCCCAACTAGTCAGAAACATTTAAATTAATGTTTCTAAGCAATTCAATGTATCTGCAGTGAATCTGTTGTTTAAATTTCCAATATTTTTCTTTTTCTCACTTTCTCCTGAAATGGCGCAGAAAATGAGCAAGTCTTGTGGCGTTTGTGGGACTGCATTACAATTACCACTACAGTGTGGCTAAAAGTATCATTGTTTTGGGCATTAAATGCAACAAGCAGGATAAATTCACATACAGAATGTGTGTTTTCAAACTTTTGATTTTTGACCCTTTTTGAGCGACAGCCGCGCGGCTTAAGAAAAAATGGCAAAATACGGCCATATTTTTTTCTCGAGGAAACAACCAAACAACAGTTTTCCTGCATTTCAAATGCATCCTAAAGCACAGCAAATGCATCAGAAACGGTCTAGTTCTTATTGAAACCCTAACCCTAACCCTAGGTCGGGCACTTTGGGAACTCAAATACTGTATCAAAAACATGTCTACAAATACAGCGTTCGAAAAGTCACCCAAATCGCTCCCAACTAGTCAGAAACATTTAAATTAATGTTTCTAAGCAATTCAATGTATCTGCAGTGAATCTGTTGTTTAAATTTCCAATATTTTTCTTTTTCTCACTTTCTCCTGAAATGGCGCAGAAAATGAGCAAGTCTTGTGGCGTTTGTGGGACTGCATTACAATTACCACTACAGTGTGGCTAAAAGTATCATTGTTTTGGGCATTAAATGCAACAAGCAGGATAAATTCACATACAGAATGTGTGTTTTCAAACTTTTGATTTTTGACCCTTTTTGAGCGACAGCCGCGCGGCTTAAGAAAAATGGCAAAATACGGCCATATTTTTTTCTCGAGGAAACAACCAAACAACAGTTTTCCTGCATTTCAAATGCATCCTAAAGCACAGCAAATGCATCAGAAACGGTCTAGTTCTTATTGAAACCCTAACCCTAACCCTAGGTCGGGCACTTTGGGAACTCAAATACTGTATCAAAAACATGTCTACAAATACAGCGTTCGAAAAGTCACCCAAATCGCTCCCAACTAGTCAGAAACATTTAAATTAATGTTTCTAAGCAATTCAATGTATCTGCAGTGAATCTGTTGTTTAAATTTCCAATATTTTTCTTTTTCTCACTTTCTCCTGAAATGGCGCAGAAAATGAGCAAGTCTTGTGGCGTTTGTGGGACTGCATTACAATTACCACTACAGTGTGGCTAAAAGTATCATTGTTTTGGGCATTAAATGCAACAAGCAGGATAAATTCACATACAGAATGTGTGTTTTCAAACTTTTGATTTTTGACCCTTTTTGAGCGACAGCCGCGCGGCTTAAGAAAAAATGGCAAAATACGGCCATATTTTTTTCTCGAGGAAACAACCAAACAACAGTTTTCCTGCATTTCAAATGCATCCTAAAGCACAGCAAATGCATCAGAAACGGTCTAGTTCTTATTGAAACCCTAACCCTAACCCTAGGTCGGGCACTTTGGGAACTCAAATACTGTATCAAAAACATGTCTACAAATACAGCGTTCGAAAAGTCACCCAAATCGCTCCCAACTAGTCAGAAACATTTAAAATAATGTTTCTAAGCAATTCAATGTATCTGCAGTGAATCTGTTGTTTAAATTTCCAATATTTTTCTTTTTCTCACTTTCTCCTGAAATGGCGCAGAAAATGAGCCAGTCTTGTGGCGTTTGTGGGACTGCATTACAATTACCACTACAGTGTGGCTAAAAGTATCATTGTTTTGGGCATTAAATGCAACAAGGAGGATAAATTCACATACAGAATGTGTGTTTTCAAACTTTTGATTTTTGACCCTTTTTGAGCGACAGCCGCGTGGCTTAAGAAAAATGGCAAAATACGGCCATATTTTTTTCTCGAGGAAACAACCAAACAACAGTTTTCCTGCATTTCAAATGCATCCTAAAGCACAGCAAATGCATCAGAAACGGTCTAGTTCTTATTGAAACCCTAACCCTAACCCTAGGTCGGGCACTTTGGGAACTCAAATACTGTATCAAAAACATGTCTACAAATACAGCGTTCGAAAAGCCACCCAAATCACTCCCAACTAGTCAGAAACATTTAAAATAATGTTTCTAAGCAATTCAATGCATCTACAGTGAATCTGTTGTTTAAATTTCCAAAATTTTTCTTTTTCTCACTTTCTCCTGAAATGGCGTAGAAAATGAGCAAGTCTTGTGGCGTTTGTGGGACTGCATTACAATTACCACTACAGTGTGGCTAAAAGTATCATTGTTTTGGGCATTAAATGCAACAAGCAGGATAAATTCACATACAGAATGTGTGTTTTCAAACTTTTGATTTTTGACCCTTTTTGAGCGACAGCCGCGCGGCTTAAGAAAAAATGGCAAAATACGGCCATATTTTTTTCTCGAGGAAACAACCAAACAACAGTTTTCCTGCATTTCAAATGCATCCTAAAGCACAGCAAATGCATCAGAAACGGTCTAGTTCTTATTTAACCCTAACCCTAACCCTAGGTCGGGCACTTTGGGAACTCAAATACTGTATCAAAAACATGTCTACAAATACAGCGTTCGAAAAGTCACCCAAATCGCTCCCAACTAGTCAGAAACATTTAAAATAATGTTTCTAAGCAATTCAATGTATCTGCAGTGAATCTGTTGTTTAAATTTCCAATATTTTTCTTTTTCTCACTTTCTCCTGAAATGGCGCAGAAAATGAGCCAGTCTTGTGGCGTTTGTGGGACTGCATTACAATTACCACTACAGTGTGGCTAAAAGTATCATTGTTTTGGGCATTAAATGCAACAAGCAGGATAAATTCACATACAGAATGTGTGTTTTCAAACTTTTGATTTTTGACCCTCTTTGAGCGACAGCCGCGCGGCTTAAGAAAAATGGCAAAATACGGCCATATTTTTTTCTCGAGGAAACAACCAAACAACAGTTTTCCTGCATTTCAAATGCATCCTAAAGCACAGCAAGTGCATCAGAAACGGTCTAGTTCTTATTGAAACCCTAACCCTAACCCTAGGTCGGGCACTTTGGGAACTCAAATACTGTATCAAAAACATGTCTACAAATACAGCGTTCGAAAAGTCACCCAAATCGCTCCCAACTAGTCAGAAACATTTAAATTAATGTTTCTAAGCAATTCAATGTATCTGCAGTGAATCTGTTGTTTAAATTTCCAATATTTTTCTTTTTCTCACTTTCTCCTGAAATGGCGCAGAAAATGAACAAGTCTTGTGGCGTTTGTGGGACTGCATTACAATTACCACTACAGTGCGGCTAAAAGTATCATTGTTTTGGGCATTAAATGCAACAAGCAGGATAAATTCACATACAGAATGTGTGTTTTCAAACTTTTGATTTTTGACCCTTTTTGAGCGACAGCCGCGCGGCTTAAGAAAAATGGCAAAATACGGCCATATTTTTTTCTCGATGAAACAACCAAACAACAGTTTTCCTGCATTTCAAATGCATCCTAAAGCACAGCAAATGCATCAGAAACGGTCTAGTTCTTATTGAAACCCTAACCCTAACCCTAGGTCGGGCACTTTGGGAACTCAAATACTGTATCAAAAACATGTCTACAAATACAGCGTTTGAAAAGCCACCCAAATCACTCCCAACTAGTCAGAAACATTTAAAATAATGTTTCTAAGCAATTCAATGCATCTACAGTGAATCTGTTGTTTAAATTTCCAAAATTTTTCTTTTTCTCACTTTCTCCTGAAATGGCGTAGAAAATGAGCAAGTCTTGTGGCGTTTGTGGGACTGCATTACAATTACCACTACAGTGTGGCTAAAAGTATCATTGTTTTGGGCATTAAATGCAACAAGCAGGATAAATTCACATACAGAATGTGTGTTTTCAAACTTTTGATTTTTGACCCTTTTTGAGCGTCAGCCGCGCGGCTTAAGAAAAATGGCAAAATACGGCCATATTTTTTTCTCGAGGAAACAACCAAACAACAGTTTTCCTGCATTTCAAATGCATCCTAAAGCACAGCAAATGCATCAGAAACGGTCTAGTTCTTATTGAAACCCTAACCCTAACCCTAGGTCGGGCACTTTGGGAACTCAAATACTGTATCAAAAACATGTCTACAAATACAGCGTTCGAAAAGTCACCCAAATCGCTCCCAACTAGTCAGAAACATTTAAATTAATGTTTCTAAGCAATTCAATGTATCTGCAGTGAATCTGTTGTTTAAATTTCCAATATTTTTCTTTTTCTCACTTTCTCCTGAAATGGCGCAGAAAATGAACAAGTCTTGTGGCGTTTGTGGGACTGCATTACAATTACCACTACAGTGCGGCTAAAAGTATCATTGTTTTGGGCATTAAATGCAACAAGCAGGATAAATTCACATACAGAATGTGTGTTTTCAAACTTTTGATTTTTGACCCTTTTTGAGCGACAGCCGCGCGGCTTAAGAAAAATGGCAAAATACGGCCATATTTTTTTCTCGATGAAACAACCAAACAACAGTTTTCCTGCATTTCAAATGCATCCTAAAGCACAGCAAATGCATCAGAAACGGTCTAGTTCTTATTGAAACCCTAACCCTAACCCTAGGTCGGGCACTTTGGGAACTCAAATACTGTATCAAAAACATGTCTACAAATACAGCGTTCGAAAAGTCACCCAAATCGCTCCCAACTAGTCAGAAACATTTAAATTAATGTTTCTAAGCAATTCAATGTATCTGCAGTGAATCTGTTGTTTAAATTTCCAATATTTTTCTTTTTCTCACTTTCTCCTGAAATAGCGCAGAAAATGAGCAAGTCTTGTGGCGTTTGTGGGACTGCATTACAATTACCACTACAGTGCGGCTAAAAGTATAATTGTTTTGGGCATTAAATGCAACAAACAGGATAAATTCACATACAGAATGTGTATTTTCAAACTTTTGATTTTTGACCCTTTTTGAGCGACAGCCGCGCGGCTAAAGAAAAATGGCAAAATACGGCCATATTTTTTTCTCGAGGAAACAACCAAACAACAATTTTCCTGCATTTCAAATGCATCCTAAAGCACAGCAAATGCATCAGAAACGGTCTAGTTCTTATTGAAACCCTAACCCTAACCCTAGGTCGGGCACTTTGGGAACTCAAATACTGTATCAAAAACATGTCTACAAATACAGCGTTTGAAAAGCCACCCAAATCACTCCCAACTAGTCAGAAACATTTAAAATAATGTTTCTAAGCAATTCAATGCATCTACAGTGAATCTGTTGTTTAAATTTCCAAAATTTTTCTTTTTCTCACTTTCTCCTGAAATGGCGTAGAAAATGAGCAAGTCTTGTGGCGTTTGTGGGACTGCATTACAATTACCACTACAGTGTGGCTAAAAGTATCATTGTTTTGGGCATTAAATGCAACAAGCAGGATAAATTCACATACAGAATGTGTGTTTTCAAACTTTTGATTTTTGACCCTTTTTGAGCGTCAGCCGCGCGGCTTAAGAAAAATGGCAAAATACGGCCATATTTTTTTCTCGAGGAAACAACCAAACAACAGTTTTCCTGCATTTCAAATGCATCCTAAAGCACAGCAAATGCATCAGAAACGGTCTAGTTCTTATTGAAACCCTAACCCTAACCCTAGGTCGGGCACTTTGGGAACTCAAATACTGTATCAAAAACATGTCTACAAATACAGCGTTCGAAAAGTCACCCAAATCGCTCCCAACTAGTCAGAAACATTTAAATTAATGTTTCTAAGCAATTCAATGTATCTGCAGTGAATCTGTTGTTTAAATTTCCAATATTTTTCTTTTTCTCACTTTCTCCTGAAATGGCGCAGAAAATGAGCAAGTCTTGTGGCGTTTGTGGGACTGCATTACAATTACCACTACAGTGTGGCTAAAAGTATCATTGTTTTGGGCATTAAATGCAACAAGCAGGATAAATTCACATACAGAATGTGTGTTTTCAAACTTTTGATTTTTGACCCTTTTTGAGCGTCAGCCGCGCGGCTTAAGAAAAATGGCAAAATACGGCCATATTTTTTTCTCGAGGAAACAACCAAACAACAATTTTCCTGCATTTCAAATGCATCCTAAAGCACAGCAAATGCATCAGAAACGGTCTAGTTCTTATTGAAACCCTAACCCTAACCCTAGGTCGGGCACTTTGGGAACTCAAATACTGTATCAAAAAAATGTCTACAAATACAGCGTTCGAAAAGTCACCCAAATCGCTCCCAACTAGTCAGAAACATTTAAAATAATGTTTCTAAGCAATTCAATGTATCTGCAGTAAATCTGTTGTTTAAATTTCCAATAGTTTTCTTTTTCTCACTTTCTCCTGAAATGGCGCAGAAAATGAGCAAGTCTAGTGGCGTTTGTGGGACTGCATTACAATTACCACTACAGTGTGGCTAAAAGTATCATTGTTTTGGGCATTAAATGCAACAAGCAGGATAAATTCACATATAGAATGTGTGTTTTCAAACTTTTGATTTTTGACCCTTTTTGAGCGACAGCCGCGCGGCTTAAGAAAAATGGCAAAATACGGCCATATTTTTTTCTCGAGGAAACAACCAAACAACAGTTTTCCTGCATTTCAAATGCATCCTAAAGCACAGCAAATGCATCAGAAACGGTCTAGTTCTTATTGAAACCCTAACCCTAACCCTAGGTCGGGCACTTTGGGAACTCAAATACTGTATCAAAAACATGTCTACAAATACAGCGTTCGAAAAGCCACCCAAATCACTCCCAACTAGTCAGAAACATTTAAAATAGTGTTTCTAAGCAATTCAATGCATCTACAGTGAATCTGTTGTTTAAATTTCCAAAATTTTTCTTTTTCTCACTTTCTCCTGAAATGGCGTAGAAAATGAGCAAGTCTTGTGGCGTTTGTGGGACTGCATTACAATTACCACTACAGTGCGGCTAAAAGTATAATTGTTTTGGGCATTAAATGCAACAAGCAGGATAAATTCACATACAGAATGTGTGTTTTCAAACTTTTGATTTTTGACCCTTTTTGAGCGACAGCCGCGCGGCTAAAGAAAAATGGCAAAATACGGCCATATTTTTTTCTCGAGGAAACAACCAAACAACAATTTTCCTGCATTTCAAATGCATCCTAAAGCACAGCAAATGCATCAGAAACGGTCTAGTTCTTATTGAAACCCTAACCCTAACCCTAGGTCGGGCACTTTGGGAACTCAAATACTGTATCAAAAACATGTCTACAAATACAGCGTTCGAAAAGTCACCCAAATCGCTCCCAACTAGTCAGAAACATTTAAATTAATGTTTCTAAGCAATTCAATGTATCTGCAGTGAATCTGTTGTTTAAATTTCCAATATTTTTCTTTTTCTCACTTTCTCCTGAAATGGCGCAGAAAATGAGCAAGTCTTGTGGCGTTTGTGGGACTGCATTACAATTACCACTACAGTGTGGCTAAAAGTATCATTGTTTTGGGCATTAAATGCAACAAGCAGGATAAATTCACATACAGAATGTGTGTTTTCAAACTTTTGATTTTTGACCCTTTTTGAGCGTCAGCCGCGCGGCTTAAGAAAAATGGCAAAATACGGCCATATTTTTTTCTCGAGGAAACAACCAAACAACAGTTTTCCTGCATTTCAAATGCATCCTAAAGCACAGCAAATGCATCAGAAACGGTCTAGTTCTTATTGAAACCCTAACCCTAACCCTAGGTCGGGCACTTTGGGAACTCAAATACTGTATCAAAAACATGTCTACAAATACAGCGTTCGAAAAGTCACCCAAATCGCTCCCAACTAGTCAGAAACATTTAAATTAATGTTTCTAAGCAATTCAATGTATCTGCAGTGAATCTGTTGTTTAAATTTCCAATATTTTTCTTTTTCTCACTTTCTCCTGAAATGGCGCAGAAAATGAACAAGTCTTGTGGCGTTTGTGGGACTGCATTACAATTACCACTACAGTGTGGCTAAAAGTATCATTGTTTTGGGCATTAAATGCAACAAGCAGGATAAATTCACATACAGAATGTGTGTTTTCAAACTTTTGATTTTTGACCCTTTTTGAGCGACAGACGCGCGGCTAAAGAAAAATGGCAAAATACGGCCATATTTTTTTCTCGAGGAAACAACCAAACAACAATTTTCCTGCATTTCAAATGCATCCTAAAGCACAGCAAATGCATCAGAAACGGTCTAGTTCTTATTGAAACCCTAACCCTAACACTAGGTCGGGCACTTTGGGAACTCAAATACTGTATCAAAAACATGTCTACAAATACAGCGTTCGAAAAGTCACCCAAATCGCTCCCAACTAGTCAGAAACATTTAAATTAATGTTTCTAAGCAATTCAATGTATCTGCAGTGAATCTGTTGTTTAAATTTCCAATATTTTTCTTTTTCTCACTTTCTCCTGAAATGGCGCAGAAAATGAGCAAGTCTTGTGGCGTTTGTGGGACTGCATTACAATTACCACTACAGTGTGGCTAAAAGTATCATTGTTTTGGGCATTAAATGCAACAAGCAGGATAAATTCACATACAGAATGTGTGTTTTCAAACTTTTGATTTTTGACCCTTTTTGAGCGACAGCCGCGCGGCTTAAGAAAAATGGCAAAATACGGCCATATTTTTTTCTCGATGAAACAACCAAACAACAGTTTTCCTGCATTTCAAATGCATCCTAAAGCACAGCAAATGCATCAGAAACGGTCTAGTTCTTATTGAAACCCTAACCCTAACCCTAGGTCGGGCACTTTGGGAACTCAAATACTGTATCAAAAACATGTCTACAAATACAGCGTTCGAAAAGTCACCCAAATCGCTCCCAACTAGTCAGAAACATTTAAATTAATGTTTCTAA
Organism: Atractosteus spatula; assembly: GCF_055471065.1. Lineage (NCBI taxonomy): Eukaryota > Metazoa > Chordata > Actinopteri > Semionotiformes > Lepisosteidae > Atractosteus > Atractosteus spatula. The sequence continues at coordinate 29,735,445 of NC_142718.1, forward strand.
GCAATTCAATGTATCTGCAGTGAATCTGTTGTTTAAATTTCCAATATTTTTCTTTTTCTCACTTTCTCCTGAAATGGCGCAGAAAATGAACAAGTCTTGTGGCGTTTGTGGGACTGCATTACAATTACCACTACAGTGTGGCTAAAAGTATCATTGTTTTGGGCATTAAATGCAACAAGCAGGATAAATTCACATACAGAATGTGTGTTTTCAAACTTTTGATTTTTGACCCTTTTTGAGCGACAGCCGCGCGGCTTAAGAAAAATGGCAAAATACGGCCATATTTTTTTCTCGAGGAAACAACCAAACAACAGTTTTCCTGCATTTCAAATGCATCCTAAAGCACAGCAAATGCATCAGAAACGGTCTAGTTCTTATTGAAACCCTAACCCTAACCCTAGGTCGGGCACTTTTGGAACTCAAATACTGTATCAAAAACATGTCTACAAATACAGCGTTCGAAAAGTCACCCAAATCGCTCCCAACTAGTCAGAAACATTTAAATTAATGTTTCTAAGCAATTCAATGTATCTGCAGTGAATCTGTTGTTTAAATTTCCAATATTTTTCTTTTTCTCACTTTCTCCTGAAATGGCGCAGAAAATGAGCAAGTCTTGTGGCGTTTGTGGGACTGCATTACAATTACCACTACAGTGTGGCTAAAAGTATCATTGTTTTGGGCATTAAATGCAACAAGCAGGATAAATTCACATACAGAATGTGTGTTTTCAAACTTTTGATTTTTGACCCTTTTTGAGCGACAGCCGCGCGGCTTAAGAAAAAATGGCAAAATACGGCCATATTTTTTTCTCGAGGAAACAACCAAACAACAGTTTTCCTGCATTTCAAATGCATCCTAAAGCACAGCAAATGCATCAGAAACGGTCTAGTTCTTATTGAAACCCTAACCCTAAACCTAGGTCGGGCACTTTGGGAACTCAAATACTGTATCAAAAACATGTCTACAAATACAGCGTTCGAAAAGTCACCCAAATCGCTCCCAACTAGTCAGAAACATTTAAATTAATGTTTCTAAGCAATTCAATGTATCTGCAGTGAATCTGTTGTTTAAATTTCCAATATTTTTCTTTTTCTCACTTTCTCCTGAAATGGCGCAGAAAATGAGCAAGTCTTGTGGCGTTTGTGGGACTGCATTACAATTACCACTACAGTGTGGCTAAAAGTATCATTGTTTTGGGCATTAAATGCAACAAGCAGGATAAATTCACATACAGAATGTGTGTATTCAGACTTTTGATTTTTGACCCTTTTTGAGCGACAGACGCGCGGCTTAAGAAAAATGGCAAAATACGGCCATATTTTTTTCTCGAGGAAACAACCAAACAACAATTTTCCTGCATTTCAAATGCATCCTAAAGCACAGCAAATGCATCAGAAACGGTCTAGTTCTTATTGAAACCCTAACCCTAACCCTAGGTCGGGCACTTTGGGAACTCAAATACTGTATCAAAAAAATGTCTACAAATACAGCGTTCGAAAAGTCACCCAAATCGCTCCCAACTAGTCAGAAACATTTAAAATAATGTTTCTAAGCAATTCAATGTATCTGCAGTAAATCTGTTGTTTAAATTTCCAATAGTTTTCTTTTTCTCACTTTCTCCTGAAATGGCGCAGAAAATGAGCAAGTCTTGTGGCGTTTGTGGGACTGCATTACAATTACCACTACAGTGTGGCTAAAAGTATCATTGTTTTGGGCATTAAATGCAACAAGCAGGATAAATTCACATATAGAATGTGTGTTTTCAAACTTTTGATTTTTGACCCTTTTTGAGCGACAGCCGCGCGGCTTAAGAAAAATGGCAAAATACGGCCATATTTTTTTCTCGAGGAAACAACCAAACAACAGTTTTCCTGCATTTCAAATGCATCCTAAAGCACAGCAAATGCATCAGAAACGGTCTAGTTCTTATTGAAACCCTAACCCTAACCCTAGGTCGGGCACTTTGGGAACTCAAATACTGTATCAAAAACATGTCTACAAATACAGCGTTCGAAAAGTCACCCAAATCGCTCCCAACTAGTCAGAAACATTTAAATTAATGTTTCTAAGCAATTCAATGTATCTGCAGTGAATCTGTTGTTTAAATTTCCAATATTTTTCTTTTTCTCACTTTCTCCTGAAATGGCGCAGAAAATGAGCAAGTCTTGTGGCGTTTGTGGGACTGCATTACAATTACCACTACAGTGTGGCTAAAAGTATCATTGTTTTGGGCATTAAATGCAACAAGCAGGATAAATTCACATACAGAATGTGTGTTTTCAAACTTTTGATTTTTGACCCTTTTTGAGCGTCAGCCGCGCGGCTTAAGAAAAATGGCAAAATACGGCCATATTTTTTTCTCGAGGAAACAACCAAACAACAGTTTTCCTGCATTTCAAATGCATCCTAAAGCACAGCAAATGCATCAGAAACGGTCTAGTTCTTATTGAAACCCTAACCCTAAACCTAGGTCGGGCACTTTGGGAACTCAAATACTGTATCAAAAACATGTCTACAAATACAGCGTTCGAAAAGTCACCCAAATCGCTCCCAACTAGTCAGAAACATTTAAATTAATGTTTCTAAGCAATTCAATGTATCTGCAGTGAATCTGTTGTTTAAATTTCCAATATTTTTCTTTTTCTCACTTTCTCCTGAAATGGCGCAGAAAATGAGCAAGTCTTGTGGCGTTTGTGGGACTGCATTACAATTACCACTACAGTGTGGCTAAAAGTATCATTGTTTTGGGCATTAAATGCAATAAGCAGGATAAATTCACATACAGAATGTGTGTTTTCAAACTTTTGATTTTTGACCCTTTTTGAGCGACAGCCGCGCGGCTTAAGAAAAATGGCAAAATACGGCCATATTTTTTTCTCGATGAAACAACCAAACAACAGTTTTCCTGCATTTCAAATGCATCCTAAAGCACAGCAAATGCATCAGAAACGGTCTAGTTCTTATTGAAACCCTAACCCTAACCCTAGGTCGGGCACTTTGGGAACTCAAATACTGTATCAAAAACATGTCTACAAATACAGCGTTCGAAAAGTCACCCAAATCGCTCCCAACTAGTCAGAAACATTTAAATTAATGTTTCTAAGCAATTCAATGTATCTGCAGTGAATCTGTTGTTTAAATTTCCAATATTTTTCTTTTTCTCACTTTCTCCTGAAATGGCGCAGAAAATGAACAAGTCTTGTGGCGTTTGTGGGACTGCATTACAATTACCACTACAGTGTGGCTAAAAGTATCATTGTTTTGGGTATTAAATGCAACAAGCAGGATAAATTCACATACAGAATGTGTGTTTTCAAACTTTTGATTTTTGACCCTTTTTGAGCGACAGACGCGCGGCTTAAGAAAAATGGCAAGATACGGCCATATTTTTTTCTCGAGGAAACAACCAAACAACAATTTTCCTGCATTTCAAATGCATCCTAAAGCACAGCAAATGCATCAGAAACGGTCTAGTTCTTATTGAAACCCTAACCCTAACCCTAGGTCGGGCACTTTGGGAACTAAAATACTGTATCAAAAAAATGTCTACAAATACAGCGTTCGAAAAGTCACCCAAATCGCTCCCAACTAGTCAGAAACATTTAAAATAATGTTTCTAAGCAATTCAATGTATCTGCAGTAAATCTGTTGTTTAAATTTCCAATAGTTTTCTTTTTCTCACTTTCTCCTGAAATGGCGCAGAAAATGAGCCAGTCTTGTGGCGTTTGTGGGACTGCATTACAATTACCACTACAGTGTGGCTAAAAGTATCATTGTTTTGGGCATTAAATGCAACAAGGAGGATAAATTCACATACAGAATGTGTGTTTTCAAACTTTTGATTTTTGACCCTTTTTGAGCGTCAGACGCGCGGCTTAAGAAAAATGGCAAAATACGGCCATATTTTTTTCTCGAGGAAACAACCAAACAACAGTTTTCCTGCATTTCAAATGCATCCTAAAGCACAGCAAATGCATCAGAAACGGTCTAGTTCTTATTGAAACCCTAACCCTAACCCTAGGTCGGGCACTTTGGGAACTCAAATACTGTATCAAAAACATGTCTACAAATACAGCATTCGAAAAGTCACCCAAATCGCTCCCAACTAGTCAGAAACATTTAAATTAATGTTTCTAAGCAATTCAATGTATCTGCAGTGAATCTGTTGTTTAAATTTCCAATATTTTTCTTTTTCTCACTTTCTCCTGAAATGGCGCAGAAAATGAGCAAGTCTTGTGGCGTTTGTGGGACTGCATTACAATTACCACTACAGTGCGGCTAAAAGTATCATTGTTTTGGGCATTAAATGCAAAAAGCAGGATAAATTCACATACAGAATGTGTATTTTCAAACTTTTGATTTTTGACCCTTTTTGAGCGACAGCCGCGCGGCTAAAGAAAAATGGCAAAATACGGCCATATTTTTTTCTCGAGGAAACAACCAAACAACAATTTTCCTGCATTTCAAATGCATCCTAAAGCACAACAAATGCATCAGAAACGGTCTAGTTCTTATTGAAACCCTGACCCTAACCCTAGGTCGGGCACTTTGGGAACTCAAATACTGTATCAAAAACATGTCTACAAATACAGCGTTCGAAAAGTCACCCAAATCGCTCCCAACTAGTCAGAAACATTTAAATTAATGTTTCTAAGCAATTCAATGTATCTGCAGTGAATCTGTTGTTTAAATTTCCAATATTTTTCTTTTTCTCACTTTCTCCTGAAATGGCGCAGAAAATGAACAAGTCTTGTGGCGTTTGTGGGACTGCATTACAATTACCACTACAGTGTGGCTAAAAGTATCATTGTTTTGGGCATTAAATGCAACAAGCAGGATAAATTCACATATAGAATGTGTGTTTTCAAACTTTTGATTTTTGACCCTTTTTGAGCGACAGCCGCGCGGCTAAAGAAAAATGGCAAAATACGGCCATTTTTTTTTCGAGGAAACAACCAAACAACAATTTTCCTGCATTTCAAATGCATCCTAAAGCACAGCAAATGCATCAGAAACGGTCTAGTTCTTATTGAAACCCTAACCCTAACCCTAGGTCGGGCACTTTGGGAACTCAAATACTGTATCAAAAACATGTCTACAAATACAGCGTTCGAAAAGTCACCCAAATCGCTCCCAACTAGTCAGAAACATTTAAATTAATGTTTCTAAGCAATTCAATGTATCTGCAGTGAATCTGTTGTTTAAATTTCCAATATTTTTCTTTTTCTCACTTTCTCCTGAAATGGCGCAGAAAATGAACAAGTCTTGTGGCGTTTGTGGGACTGCATTACAATTACCACTACAGTGTGGCTAAAAGTATGATTGTTTTGGGCATTAAATGCAACAAGCAGGATAAATTCACATACAGAATGTGTGTTTTCAAACTTTTGATTTTTGACCCTTTTTGAGCGACAGCCGCGCGGCTTAAGAAAAATGGCAAAATACGGCCATATTTTTTTCTCGATGAAACAACCAAACAACAGTTTTCCTGCATTTCAAATGCATCCTAAAGCACAGCAAATGCATCAGAAACGGTCTAGTTCTTATTGAAACCCTAACCCTAACCCTAGGTCGGGCACTTTGGGAACTCAAATACTGTATCAAAAACATGTCTACAAATACAGCGTTCGAAAAGTCACCCAAATCGCTCCCAACTAGTCAGAAACATTTAAATTAATGTTTCTAAGCAATTCAATGTATCTGCAGTGAATCTGTTGTTTAAATTTCCAATATTTTTCTTTTTCTCACTTTCTCCTGAAATGGCGCAGAAAATGAACAAGTCTTGTGGCGTTTGTGGGACTGCATTACAATTACCACTACAGTGTGGCTAAAAGTATCATTGTTTTGGGCATTAAATGCAACAAGCAGGATAAATTCACATACAGAATGTGTGTTTTCAAACTTTTGATTTTTGACCCTTTTTGAGCGACAGCCGCGCGGCTTAAGAAAAATGGCAAAATACGGCCATATTTTTTTCTCGAGGAAACAACCAAACAACAATTTTCCTGCATTTCAAATGCATCCTAAAGCACAGCAAATGCATCAGAAACGGTCTAGTTCTTATTGAAACCCTAACCCTAACCCTAGGTCGGGCACTTTTGGAACTCAAATACTGTATCAAAAACATGTCTACAAATACAGCGTTCGAAAAGTCACCCAAATCGCTCCCAACTAGTCAGAAACATTTAAAATAATGTTTCTAAGCAATTCAATGTATCTGCAGTAAATCTGTTGTTTAAATTTCCAATAGTTTTCTTTTTCTCACTTTCTCCTGAAATGGCGCAGAAAATGAGCAAGTCTTGTGGCGTTTGTGGGACTGCATTACAATTACCACTACAGTGTGGCTAAAAGTATCATTGTTTTGGGCATTAAATGCAACAAGCAGGATAAATTCACATATAGAATGTGTGTTTTCAAACTTTTGATTTTTGACCCTTTTTGAGCGACAGCCGCGCGGCTTAAGAAAAATGGCAAAATACGGCCATATTTTTTTCTCGAGGAAACAACCAAACAACAGTTTTCCTGCATTTCAAATGCATCCTAAAGCACAGCAAATGCATCAGAAACGGTCTAGTTCTTATTGAAACCCTAACCCTAACCCTAGGTCGGGCACTTTGGGAAATCAAATACTGTATCAAAAACATGTCTACAAATACAGCGTTCGAAAAGCCACCCAAATCACTCCCAACTAGTCAGAAACATTTAAAATAGTGTTTCTAAGCAATTCAATGCATCTACAGTGAATCTGTTGTTTAAATTTCCAAAATTTTTCTTTTTCTCACTTTCTCCTGAAATGGCGTAGAAAATGAGCAAGTCTTGTGGCGTTTGTGGGACTGCATTACAATTACCATTACAGTGCGGCTAAAAGTATAATTGTTTTGGGCATTAAATGCAACAAGCAGGATAAATTCACATACAGAATGTGTGTTTTCAAACTTTTGATTTTTGACCCTTTTTGAGCGACAGCCGCGCGGCTAAAGAAAAATGGCAAAATACGGCCATATTTTTTTCTCGATGAAACAACCAAACAACAGTTTTCCTGCATTTCAAATGCATCCTAAAGCACAGCAAATGCATCAGAAACGGTCTAGTTCTTATTGAAACCCTAACCCTAACCCTAGGTCGGGCACTTTGGGAACTCAAATACTGTATCAAAAACATGTCTACAAATACAGCGTTCGAAAAGTCACCCAAATCGCTCCCAACTAGTCAGAAACATTTAAATTAATGTTTCTAAGCAATTCAATGTATCTGCAGTGAATCTGTTGTTTAAATTTCCAATATTTTTCTTTTTCTCACTTTCTCCTGAAATGGCGCAGAAAATGAACAAGTCTTGTGGCGTTTGTGGGACTGCATTACAATTACCACTACAGTGTGGCTAAAAGTATCATTGTTTTGGGCATTAAATGCAACAAGCAGGATAAATTCACATACAGAATGTGTGTTTTCAAACTTTTGATTTTTGACCCTTTTTGAGCGACAGCCGCGCGGCTTAAGAAAAATGGCAAAATACGGCCATATTTTTTTCTCGAGGAAACAACCAAACAACAATTTTCCTGCATTTCAAATGCATCCTAAAGCACAGCAAATGCATCAGAAACGGTCTAGTTCTTATTGAAACCCTAACCCTAACCCTAGGTCGGGCACTTTGGGAACTCAAATACTGTATCAAAAAAATGTCTACAAATACAGCGTTCGAAAAGTCACCCAAATCGCTCCCAACTAGTCAGAAACATTTAAAATAATGTTTCTAAGCAATTCAATGTATCTGCAGTAAATCTGTTGTTTAAATTTCCAATAGTTTTCTTTTTCTCACTTTCTCCTGAAATGGCGCAGAAAATGAGCAAGTCTTGTGGCGTTTGTGGGACTGCATTACAATTACCACTACAGTGTGGCTAAAAGTATCATTGTTTTGGGCATTAAATGCAACAAGCAGGATAAATTCACATATAGAATGTGTGTTTTCAAACTTTTGATTTTTGACCCTTTTTGAGCGACAGCCGCGCGGCTTAAGAAAAATGGCAAAATACGGCCATATTTTTTTCTCGAGGAAACAACCAAACAACAGTTTTCCTGCATTTCAAATGCATCCTAAAGCACAGCAAATGCATCAGAAACGGTCTAGTTCTTATTGAAACCCTAACCCTAACCCTAGGTCGGGCACTTTGGGAAATCAAATACTGTATCAAAAACATGTCTACAAATACAGCGTTCGAAAAGCCACCCAAATCACTCCCAACTAGTCAGAAACATTTAAAATAGTGTTTCTAAGCAATTCAATGCATCTACAGTGAATCTGTTGTTTAAATTTCCAAAATTTTTCTTTTTCTCACTTTCTCCTGAAATGGCGTAGAAAATGAGCAAGTCTTGTGGCGTTTGTGGGACTGCATTACAATTACCATTACAGTGCGGCTAAAAGTATAATTGTTTTGGGCATTAAATGCAACAAGCAGGATAAATTCACATACAGAATGTGTGTTTTCAAACTTTTGATTTTTGACCCTTTTTGAGCGACAGCCGCGCGGCTAAAGAAAAATGGCAAAATACGGCCATATTTTTTTCTCGAGGAAACAACCAAACAACAATTTTCCTGCATTTCAAATGCATCCTAAAGCACAGCAAATGCATCAGAAACGGTCTAGTTCTTATTGAAACCCTAACCCTAACACTAGGTCGGGCACTTTGGGAACTCAAATACTGTATCAAAAACATGTCTACAAATACAGCGTTCGAAAAGTCACCCAAATCGCTCCCAACTAGTCAGAAACATTTAAATTAATGTTTCTAAGCAATTCAATGTATCTGCAGTGAATCTGTTGTTTAAATTTCCAATATTTTTCTTTTTCTCACTTTCTCCTGAAATGGCGCAGAAAATGAACAAGTCTTGTGGCGTTTGTGGGACTGCATTACAATTACCACTACAGTGTGGCTAAAAGTATAATTGTTTTGGGCATTAAATGCAACAAGCAGGATAAATTCACATACAGAATGTGTGTTTTCAAACTTTTGATTTTTGACCCTTTTTGAGCGACAGCCGCGCGGCTTAAGAAAAATGGCAAAATACGGCCATATTTTTTTCTCGAGGAAACAACCAAACAACAGTTTTCCTGCATTTCAAATGCATCCTAAAACACAGCAAATGCATCAGAAACGGTCTAGTTCTTATTGAAACCCTAACCCTAACCCTAGGTCGGGCACTTTGGGAACTCAAATACTGTATCAAAAACATGTCTACAAATACAGCGTTCGAAAAGTCACCCAAATCGCTCCCAACTAGTCAGAAACATTTAAAATAATGTTTCTAAGCAATTCAATGTATCTGCAGTGAATCTGTTGTTTAAATTTCCAATATTTTTCTTTTTCTCACTTTCTCCTGAAATGGCGCAGAAAATGAGCAAGTCTTGTGGCGTTTGTGGGACTGCATTACAATTACCACTACAGTGTGGCTAAAAGTATCATTGTTTTGGGCATTAAATGCAACAAGCAGGATAAATTCACATACAGAATGTGTGTTTTCAAACTTTTGATTTTTGACCCTTTTTGAGCGACAGCCGCGCGGCTTAAGAAAAATGGCAAAATACGGCCATATTTTTTTCTCGATGAAACAACCAAACAACAGTTTTCCTGCATTTCAAATGCATCCTAAAGCACAGCAAATGCATCAGAAACGGTCTAGTTCTTATTGAAACCCTAACCCTAACCCTAGGTCGGGCACTTTGGGAACTCAAATACTGTATCAAAAACATGTCTACAAATACAGCGTTCGAAAAGTCACTTAAATCGCTCCCAACTAGTCAGAAACATTTAAATTAATGTTTCTAAGCAATTCAATGTATCTGCAGTGAATCTGTTGTTTAAATTTCCAATATTTTTCTTTTTCTCACTTTCTCCTGAAATGGCGCAGAAAATGAGCAAGTCTTGTGGCGTTTGTGGGACTGCATTACAATTACCACTACAGTGTGGCTAAAAGTATCATTGTTTTGGGCATTAAATGCAACAAGCAGGATAAATTCACATACAGAATGTGTGTTTTCAAACTTTTAGTTTTTGACCCTTTTTGAGCGACAGACGCGCGGCTTAAGAAAAATGGCAAAATACGGCCATATTTTTTTCTCGAGGAAACAACCAAACAACAATTTTCCTGCATTTCAAATGCATCCTAAAGCACAGCAAATGCATCAGAAACGGTCTAGTTCTTATTGAAACCCTAACCCTAACCCTAGGTCGGGCACTTTGGGAACTCAAATACTGTATCAAAAAAATGTCTACAAATACAGCGTTCGAAAAGTCACCCAAATCGCTCCCAACTAGTCAGAAACATTTAAATTAATGTTTCTAAGCAATTCAATGTATCTGCAGTGAATCTGTTGTTTAAATTTCCAATATTTTTCTTTTTCTCACTTTCTCCTGAAATGGCGCAGAAAATGAGCAAGTCTTGTGGCGTTTGTGGGACTGCATTACAATTACCACTACAGTGTGGCTAAAAGTATCATTGTTTTGGGCATTAAATGCAACAAGCAGGATAAATTCACATACAGAATGTGTGTTTTCAAACTTTTGATTTTTGACCCTTTTTGAGCGACAGCCGCGCGGCTTAAGAAAAATGGCAAAATACGGCCATATTTTTTTCTCGAGGAAACAACCAAACAACAGTTTTCCTGCATTTCAAATGCATCCTAAAGCACAGCAAATGCATCAGAAACGGTCTAGTTCTTATTGAAACCCTAACCCTAACCCTAGGTCGGGCACTTTGGGAACTCAAATACTGTATCAAAAACATGTCTACAAATACAGCGTTCGAAAAGCCACCCAAATCACTCCCAACTAGTCAGAAACATTTAAAATAATGTTTCTAAGCAATTCAATGCATCTACAGTGAATCTGTTGTTTAAATTTCCAAAATTTTTCTTTTTCTCACTTTCTCCTGAAATGGCGTAGAAAATGAGCAAGTCTTGTGGCGTTTGTGGGACTGCATTACAATTACCACTACAGTGTGGCTAAAAGTATCATTGTTTTGGGCATTAAATGCAACAAGCAGGATAAATTCACATACAGTATGTGTGTTTTCAAACTTTTGATTTTTGACCCTTTTTGAGCGTCAGCCGCGCGGCTTAAGAAAAATGGCAAAATACGGCCATATTTTTTTCTCGAGGAAACAACCAAACAACAGTTTTCCTGCATTTCAAATGCATCCTAAAGCACAGCAAATGCATCAGAAACGGTCTAGTTCTTATTGAAACCCTAACCCTAACCCTAGGTCGGGCACTTTGGGAACTCAAATACTGTATCAAAAACATGTCTACAAATACAGCGTTCGAAAAGTCACCCAAATCGCTCCCAACTAGTCAGAAACATTTAAATTAATGTTTCTAAGCAATTCAATGTATCTGCAGTGAATCTGTTGTTTAAATTTCCAATATTTTTCTTTTTCTCACTTTCTCCTGAAATGGCGCAGAAAATGAGCAAGTCTTGTGGCGTTTGTGGGACTGCATTACAATTACCACTACAGTGTGGCTAAAAGTATCATTGTTTTGGGCATTAAATGCAACAAGCAGGATAAATTCACATACAGAATGTGTGTTTTCAAACTTTTGATTTTTGACCCTTTTTGAGCGACAGCCGTGCGGCTTAAGAAAAATGGCAAAATACGGCCATATTTTTTTCTCGAGGAAACAACCAAACAACAGTTTTCCTGCATTTCAAATGCATCCTAAAGCACAGCAAATGCATCAGAAACGGTCTAGTTCTTATTGAAACCCTAACCCTAACCCTAGGTCGGGCACTTTGGGAACTCAAATACTGTATCAAAAACATGTCTACAAATACAGCGTTCGAAAAGTCACCCAAATCGCTCCCAACTAGTCAGAAACATTTAAAATAATGTTTCTAAGCAATTCAATGTATCTGCAGTGAATCTGTTGTTTAAATTTCCAATATTTTTCTTTTTCTCACTTTCTCCTGAAATGGCGCAGAAAATGAGCCAGTCTTGTGGCGTTTGTGGGACTGCATTACAATTACCACTACAGTGCGGCTAAAAGTATAATTGTTTTGGGCATTAAATGCAACAAGCAGGATAAATTCACATACAGAATGTGTGTTTTCAAACTTTTGATTTTTGACCCTTTTTGAGCGACAGCCGCGCGGCTAAAGAAAAATGGCAAAATACGGCCATATTTTTTTCTCGAGGAAACAACCAAACAACAATTTTCCTGCATTTCAAATGCATCCTAAAGCACAGCAAATGCATCAGAAACGGTCTAGTTCTTATTGAAACCCTAACCCTAACCCTAGGTCGGGCACTTTGGGAACTCAAATACTGTATCAAAAACATGTCTACAAATACAGCGTTCGAAAAGTCACCCAAATCGCTCCCAACTAGTCAGAAACATTTAAATTAATGTTTCTAAGCAATTCAATGTATCTGCAGTGAATCTGTTGTTTAAATTTCCAATATTTTTCTTTTTCTCACTTTCTCCTGAAATGGCGCAGAAAATGAGCAAGTCTTGTGGCGTTTGTGGGACTGCATTACAATTACCACTACAGTGCGGCTAAAAGTATAATTGTTTTGGGCATTAAATGCAACAAGCAGGATAAATTCACATACAGAATGTGTGTTTTCAAACTTTTGATTTTTGACCCTTTTTGAGCGACAGACGCGCGGCTTAAGAAAAATGGCAAAATACGGCCATATTTTTTTCTCGAGGAAACAACCAAACAACAATTTTCCTGCATTTCAAATGCATCCTAAAGCACAGCAAATGCATCAGAAACGGTCTAGTTCTTATTGAAACCCTAACCCTAACCCTAGGTCGGGCACTTTGGGAACTCAAATACTGTATCAAAAACATGTCTACAAATACAGCGTTCGAAAAGCCACCCAAATCACTCCCAACTAGTCAGAAACATTTAAAATAGTGTTTCTAAGCAATTCAATGCATCTACAGTGAATCTGTTGTTTAAATTTCCAAAATTTTTCTTTTTCTCACTTTCTCCTGAAATGGCGTAGAAAATGAGCAAGTCTTGTGGCGTTTGTGGGACTGCATTACAATTACCACTACAGTGTGGCTAAAAGTATCATTGTTTTGGGCATTAAATGCAACAAGCAGGATAAATTCACATACAGAATGTGTGTTTTCAAACTTTTGATTTTTGACCCTTTTTGAGTGACAGCCGCGCGGCTAAAGAAAAATGGCAAAATACGGCCATATTTTTTTCTCGAGGAAACAACCAAACAACAATTTTCCTGCATTTCAAATGCATCCTAAAGCACAGCAAATGCATCAGAAACGGTCTAGTTCTTATTGAAACCCTAACCCTAACCCTAGGTCGGGCACTTTGGGAACTCAAATACTGTATCAAAAACATGTCTACAAATACAGCGTTCGAAAAGTCACCCAAATCGCTCCCAACTAGTCAGAAACATTTAAAATAATGTTTCTAAGCAATTCAATGTATCTGCAGTGAATCTGTTGTTTAAATTTCCAATATTTTTCTTTTTCTTACTTTCTCCTGAAATGGCGCAGAAAATGAGCCAGTCTTGTGGCGTTTGTGGGACTGCATTACAATTACCACTACAGTGTGGCTAAAAGTATCATTGTTTTGGGCATTAAATGCAACAAGGAGGATAAATTCACATACAGAATGTGTGTTTTCAAACTTTTGATTTTTGACCCTTTTTGAGCGTCAGCCGCGCGGCTTAAGAAAAATGGCAAAATACGGCCATATTTTTTTCTCGAGGAAACAACCAAACAACAGTTTTCCTGCATTTCAAATGCATCCTAAAGCACAGCAAATGCATCAGAAACGGTCTAGTTCTTATTGAAACCCTAACCCTAACCCTAGGTCGGGCACTTTGGGAACTCAAATACTGTATCAAAAACATGTCTACAAATACAGCGTTCGAAAAGTCACCCAAATCGCTCCCAACTAGTCAGAAACATTTAAATTAATGTTTCTAAGCAATTCAATGTATCTGCAGTGAATCTGTTGTTTAAATTTCCAATATTTTTCTTTTTCTCACTTTCTCCTGAAATGGCGCAGAAAATGAGCAAGTCTTGTGGCGTTTGTGGGACTGCATTGCAATTACCACTACAGTGCGGCTAAAAGTATAATTGTTTTGGGCATTAAATGCAACAAGCAGGATAAATTCACATACAGAATGTGTGTTTTCAAACTTTTGATTTTTGACCCTTTTTGAGCGACAGCCGCGCGGCTAAAGAAAAATGGCAAAATACGGCCATATTTTTTTCTCGAGGAAACAAACAAACAACAATTTTCCTGCATTTCAAATGCATCCTAAAGCACAGCAAATGCATCAGAAACGGTCTAGTTCTTATTGAAACCCTAACCCTAACCCTAGGTCGGGCACTTTGGGAACTCAAATACTGTATCAAAAACATGTCTACAAATACAGCGTTCGAAAAGTCACCCAAATCGCTCCCAACTAGTCAGAAACATTTAAATTAATGTTTCTAAGCAATTCAATGTATCTGCAGTGAATCTGTTGTTTAAATTTCCAATATTTTTCTTTTTCTAACTTTCTCCTGAAATGGCGCAGAAAATGAACAAGTCTTGTGGCGTTTGTGGGACTGCATTACAATTACCACTACAGTGTGGCTAAAAGTATCATTGTTTTGGGCATTAAATGCAACAAGCAGGATAAATTCACATACAGAATGTGTGTTTTCAAACTTTTGATTTTTGACCCTTTTTGAGCGACAGACGCGCGGCTTAAGAAAAATGGCAAAATACGGCCATATTTTTTTCTCGAGGAAACAACCAAACAACAGTTTTCCTGCATTTCAAATGCATCCTAAAGCACAGCAAATGCATCAGAAACGGTCTAGTTCTTATTGAAACCCTAACCCTAACCCTAGGTCGGGCACTTTGGGAACTCAAATACTGTATCAAAAACATGTCTACAAATACAGCGTTCGAAAAGTCACCCAAATCGCTCCCAACTAGTCAGAAACATTTAAAATAATGTTTCTAAGCAATTCAATGTATCTGCAGTGAATCTGTTGTTTAAATTTCCAATATTTTTCTTTTTCTCACTTTCTCCTGAAATGGCGCAGAAAATGAGCCAGTCTTGTGGCGTTTGTGGGACTGCATTACAATTACCACTACAGTGTGGCTAAAAGTATCATTGTTTTGGGCATTAAATGCAACAAGCAGGATAAATTCACATACAGAATGTGTGTTTTCAAACTTTTGATTTTTGACCCTTTTTGAGCGACAGCCGCGCGGCTTAAGAAAAATGGCAAAATACGGCCATATTTTTTTCTCGAGGAAACAACCAAACAACAATTTTCCTGCATTTCAAATGCATCCTAAAGCACAGCAAATGCATCAGAAACGGTCTAGTTCTTATTGAAACCCGAACCCTAACCCTAGGTCGGGCACTTTGGGAACTCAAATACTGTATCAAAAACATGTCTACAAATACAGCGTTCGAAAAGTCACCCAAATCGCTCCCAACTAGTCAGAAACATTTAAATTAATGTTTCTAAGCAATTCAATGTATCTGCAGTGAATCTGTTGTTTAAATTTCCAATATTTTTCTTTTTCTAACTTTCTCCTGAAATGGCGCAGAAAATGAACAAGTCTTGTGGCGTTTGTGGGACTGCATTACAAGTACCACTACAGTGTGGCTAAAAGTATCATTGTTTTGGGCATTAAATGCAACAAGCAGGATAAATTCACATACAGAATGTGTGTTTTCAAACTTTTGATTTTTGACCCTTTTTGAGCGACAGACGCGCGGCTTAAGAAAAATGGCAAAATACGGCCATATTTTTTTCTCGAGGAAACAACCAAACAACAGTTTTCCTGCATTTCAAATGCATCCTAAAGCACAGCAAATGCATCAGAAACGGTCTAGTTCTTATTGAAACCCTAACCCTAACCCTAGGTCGGGCACTTTGGGAACTCAAATACTGTATCAAAAACATGTCTACAAATACAGCGTTCGAAAAGTCACCCAAATCGCTCCCAACTAGTCAGAAACATTTAAAATAATGTTTCTAAGCAATTCAATGTATCTGCAGTGAATCTGTTGTTTAAATTTCCAATATTTTTCTTTTTCTCACTTTCTCCTGAAATGGCGCAGAAAATGAGCCAGTCTTGTGGCGTTTGTGGGACTGCATTACAATTACCACTACAGTGTGGCTAAAAGTATCATTGTTTTGGGCATTAAATGCAACAAGGAGGATAAATTCACATACAGAATGTGTGTTTTCAAACTTTTGATTTTTGACCCTTTTTGAGCGTCAGCCGCGCGGCTTAAGAAAAATGGCAAAATACGGCCATATTTTTTTCTCGAGGAAACAACCAAACAACAGTTTTCCTGCATTTCAAATGCATCCTAAAGAACAGCAAATGCATCAGAAACGGTCTAGTTCTTATTGAAACCCTAACCCTAACCCTAGGTCGGGCACTTTGGGAACTCAAATACTGTATCAAAAACATGTCTACAAATACAGCGTTCGAAAAGTCACCCAAATCGCTCCCAACTAGTCAGAAACATTTAAATTAATGTTTCTAAGCAATTCAATGTATCTGCAGTGAATCTGTTGTTTAAATTTCCAATATTTTTCTTTTTCTCACTTTCTCCTGAAATGGCGCAGAAAATGAGCAAGTCTTGTGGCGTTTGTGGGACTGCATTACAATTACCACTACAGTGTGGCTAAAAGTATCATTGTTTTGGGCATTAAATGCAACAAGCAGGATAAATTCACATACAGAATGTGTGTTTTCAAACTTTTGATTTTTGACCCTTTTTGAGCGACAGCCGCGCGGCTTAAGAAAAATGGCAAAATACGGCCATATTTTTTTCTCGAGGAAACAACCAAACAACAGTTTTCCTGCATTTCAAATGCATCCTAAAGCACAGCAAATGCATCAGAAACGGTCTAGTTCTTATTGAAACCCTAACCCTAACCCTAGGTCGGGCACTTTGGGAACTCAAATACTGTATCAAAAACATGTCTACAAATACAGCGTTCGAAAAGTCACCCAAATCGCTCCCAACTAGTCAGAAACATTTAAAATAATGTTTCTAAGCAATTCAATGTATCTGCAGTGAATCTGTTGTTTAAATTTCCAATATTTTTCTTTTTCTCACTTTCTCCTGAAATGGCGCAGAAAATGAGCCAGTCTTGTGGCGTTTGTGGGACTGCATTACAATTACCACTACAGTGTGGCTAAAAGTATCATTGTTTTGGGCATTAAATGCAACAAGGAGGATAAATTCACATACAGAATGTGTGTTTTCAAACTTTTGATTTTTGACCCTTTTTGAGCGTCAGCCGCGCGGCTTAAGAAAAATGGCAAAATACGGCCATATTTTTTTCTCGAGGAAACAACCAAACAACAGTTTTCCTGCATTTCAAATGCATCCTAAAGCACAGCAAATGCATCAGAAACGGTCTAGTTCTTATTGAAACCCTAACCCTAACCCTAGGTCGGGCACTTTGGGAACTCAAATACTGTATCAAAAACATGTCTACAAATACAGCGTTCGAAAAGTCACCCAAATCGCTCCCAACTAGTCAGAAACATTTAAAATAATGTTTCTAAGCAATTCAATGTATCTGCAGTGAATCTGTTGTTTAAATTTCCAATATTTTTCTTTTTCTCACTTTCTCCTGAAATGGCGCAGAAAATGAGCCAGTCTTGTGGCGTTTGTGGGACTGCATTACAATTACCACTACAGTGCGGCTAAAAGTATAATTCTTTTGGGCATTAAATGCAACAAGCAGGATAAATTCACATACAGAATGTGTATTTTCAAACTTTTGATTTTTGACCCTTTTTGAGCGACAGCCGCGCGGCTAAAGAAAAATGGCAAAATACGGCCATATTTTTTTCTCGAGGAAACAACCAAACAACAATTTTCCTGCATTTCAAATGCATCCTAAAGCACAGCAAATGCATCAGAAACGGTCTAGTTCTTATTGAAACCCTAACCCTAACCCTAGGTCGGGCACTTTGGGAACTCAAATACTGTATCAAAAAAATGTCTACAAATACAGCGTTCGAAAAGTCACCCAAATCGCTCCCAACTAGTCAGAAACATTTAAAATAATGTTTCTAAGCAATTCAATTTATCTGCAGTAAATCTGTTGTTTAAATTTCCAATAGTTTTCTTTTTCTCACTTTCTCCTGAAATGGCGCAGAAAATGAGCAAGTCTTGTGGCGTTTGTGGGACTGCATTACAATTACCACTACAGTGTGGCTAAAAGTATCATTGTTTTGGGCATTAAATGCAACAAGCAGGATAAATTCACATATAGAATGTGTGTTTTCAAACTTTTGATTTTTGACCCTTTTTGAGCGACAGCCGCGCGGCTTAAGAAAAATGGCAAAATACGGCCATATTTTTTTCTCGAGGAAACAACCAAACAACAGTTTTCCTGCATTTCAAATGCATCCTAAAGCACAGCAAATGCATCAGAAACGGTCTAGTTCTTATTGAAACCCTAACCCTAACCCTAGGTCGGGCACTTTGGGAACTCAAATACTGTATCAAAAACATGTCTACAAATACAGCATTCGAAAAGTCACCCAAATCGCTCCCAACTAGTCAGAAACATTTAAAATAATGTTTCTAAGCAATTCAATGTATCTGCAGTGAATCTGTTGTTTAAATTTCCAATATTTTTCTTTTTCTCACTTTCTCCTGAAATGGCGCAGAAAATGAGCAAGTCTTGTGGCGTTTGTGGGACTGCATTGCAATTACCACTACAGTGCGGCTAAAAGTATAATTGTTTTGGGCATTAAATGCAACAAGCAGGATAAATTCACATACAGAATGTGTATTTTCAAACTTTTGACTTTTGACCCTTTTTGAGCGACAGCCGCGCGGCTAAAGAAAAATGGCAAAATACGGCCATATTTTTTTCTCGAGGAAACAACCAAACAACAATTTTCCTGCATTTCAAATGCATCCTAAAGCACAGCAAATGCATCAGAAACGGTCTAGTTCTTATTGAAACCCTAACCCTAACCCTAGGTCGGGCACTTTGGGAACTCAAATACTGTATCAAAAACATGTCTACAAATACAGCGTTCGAAAAGTCACCCAAATCGCTCCCAACTAGTCAGAAACATTTAAATTAATGTTTCTAAGCAATTCAATGTATCTGCAGTGAATCTGTTGTTTAAATTTCCAATATTTTTCTTTTTCTCACTTTCTCCTGAAATGGCGCAGAAAATGAACAAGTCTTGTGGCGTTTGTGGGACTGCATTACAATTACCACTACAGTGTGGCTAAAAGTATCATTGTTTTGGGCATTAAATGCAACAAGCAGGATAAATTCACATACAGAATGTGTGTTTTCAAACTTTTGATTTTTGACCCTTTTTGAGCGACAGCCGCGCGGCTTAAGAAAAATGGCAAAATACGGCCATATTTTTTTCTCGAGGAAACAACCAAACAACAATTTTCCTGCATTTCAAATGCATCCTAAAGCACAGCAAATGCATCAGAAACGGTCTAGTTCTTATTGAAACCCGAACCCAAACCCTAGGTCGGGCACTTTGGGAACTCAAATACTGTATCAAAAACATGTCTACAAATACAGCGTTCGAAAAGTCACCCAAATCGCTCCCAACTAGTCAGAAACATTTAAATTAATGTTTCTAAGCAATTCAATGTATCTGCAGTGAATCTGTTGTTTAAATTTCCAATATTTTTCTTTTTCTAACTTTCTCCTGAAATGGCGCAGAAAATGAACAATTCTTGTGGCGTTTGTGGGACTGCATTACAATTACCACTACAGTGTGGCTAAAAGTATCATTGTTTTGGGCATTAAATGCAACAAGCAGGATAAATTCACATACAGAATGTGTGTTTTCAAACTTTTGATTTTTGACCCTTTTTGAGCGACAGACGCGCGGCCTAAGAAAAATGGCAAAATACGGCCATATTTTTTTCTCGAGGAAACAACCAAACAACAGTTTTCCTGCATTTCAAATGCATCCTAAAGCACAGCAAATGCATCAGAAACGGTCTAGTTCTTATTGAAACCCTAACCCTAACCCTAGGTCGGGCACTTTGGGAACTCAAATACTGTATCAAAAACATGTCTACAAATACAGCGTTCGAAAAGTCACCCAAATCGCTCCCAACTAGTCAGAAACATTTAAAATAATGTTTCTAAGCAATTCAATGTATCTGCAGTGAATCTGTTGTTTAAATTTCCAATATTTTTCTTTTTCTCACTTTCTCCTGAAATGGCGCAGAAAATGAGCCAGTCTTGTGGCGTTTGTGGGACTGCATTACAATTACCACTACAGTGTGGCTAAAAGTATCATTGTTTTGGGCATTAAATGCAACAAGGAGGATAAATTCACATACAGAATGTGTGTTTTCAAACTTTTGATTTTTGACCCTTTTTGAGCGTCAGCCGCGCGGCTTAAGAAAAATGGCAAAATACGGCCATATTTTTTTCTCGAGGAAACAACCAAACAACAGTTTTCCTGCATTTCAAATGCATCCTAAAGCACAGCAAATGCATCAGAAACGGTCTAGTTCTTATTGAAACCCTAACCCTAACCCTAGGTCGGGCACTTTGGGAACTCAAATACTGTATCAAAAACATGTCTACAAATACAGCGTTCGAAAAGTCACCCAAATCGCTCCCAACTAGTCAGAAACATTTAAAATAATGTTTCTAAGCAATTCAATGTATCTGCAGTGAATCTGTTGTTTAAATTTCCAATATTTTTCTTTTTCTCACTTTCTCCTGAAATGGCGCAGAAAATGAGCCAGTCTTGTGGCGTTTGTGGGACTGCATTACAATTACCACTACAGTGTGGCTAAAAGTATCATTGTTTTGGGCATTAAATGCAACAAGGAGGATAAATTCACATACAGAATGTGTGTTTTCAAACTTTTGATTTTTGACCCTTTTTGAGCGTCAGCCGCGCGGCTTAAGAAAAATGGCAAAATACGGCCATATTTTTTTCTCGAGGAAACAACCAAACAACAGTTTTCCTGCATTTCAAATGCATCCTAAAGCACAGCAAATGCATCAGAAACGGTCTAGTTCTTATTGAAACCCTAACCCTAACCCTAGGTCGGGCACTTTGGGAACTCAAATACTGTATCAAAAACATGTCTACAAATACAGCGTTCGAAAAGTCACCCAAATCGCTCCCAACTAGTCAGAAACATTTAAATTAATGTTTCTAAGCAATTCAATGTATCTGCAGTGAATCTGTTGTTTAAATTTCCAATATTTTTCTTTTTCTCACTTTCTCCTGAAATGGCGCAGAAAATGAGCAAGTCTTGTGGCGTTTGTGGGACTGCATTACAATTACCACTACAGTGTGGCTAAAAGTATCATTGTTTTGGGCATTAAATGCAACAAGCAGGATAAATTCACATACAGAATGTGTGTTTTCAAACTTTTGATTTTTGACCCTTTTTGAGCGACAGCCGCGCGGCTTAAGAAAAATGGCAAAATACGGCCATATTTTTTTCTCGAGGAAACAACCAAACAACAGTTTTCCTGCATTTCAAATGCATCCTAAAGCACAGCAAATGCATCAGAAACGGTCTAGTTCTTATTGAAACCCTAACCCTAACCCTAGGTCGGGCACTTTGGGAACTCAAATACTGTATCAAAAACATGTCTACAAATACAGCGTTCGAAAAGTCACCCAAATCGCTCCCAACTAGTCAGAAACATTTAAAATAATGTTTCTAAGCAATTCAATGTATCTGCAGTGAATCTGTTGTTTAAATTTCCAATATTTTTCTTTTTCTCACTTTCTCCTGAAATGGCGCAGAAAATGAGCCAGTCTTGTGGCGTTTGTGGGACTGCATTACAATTACCACTACAGTGTGGCTAAAAGTATCATTGTTTTGGGCATTAAATGCAACAAGGAGGATAAATTCACATACAGAATGTGTGTTTTCAAACTTTTGATTTTTGACCCTTTTTGAGCGTCAGCCGCGCGGCTTAAGAAAAATGGCAAAATACGGCCATATTTTTTTCTCGAGGAAACAACCAAACAACAGTTTTCCTGCATTTCAAATGCATCCTAAAGCACAGCAAATGCATCAGAAACGGTCTAGTTCTTATTGAAACCCTAACCCTAACCCTAGGTCGGGCACTTTGGGAACTCAAATACTGTATCAAAAACATGTCTACAAATACAGCGTTCGAAAAGTCACCCAAATCGCTCCCAACTAGTCAGAAACATTTAAAATAATGTTTCTAAGCAATTCAATGTATCTGCAGTGAATCTGTTGTTTAAATTTCCAATATTTTTCTTTTTCTCACTTTCTCCTGAAATGGCGCAGAAAATGAGCCAGTCTTGTGGCGTTTGTGGGACTGCATTACAATTACCACTACAGTGTGGCTAAAAGTATCATTGTTTTGGGCATTAAATGCAACAAGGAGGATAAATTCACATACAGAATGTGTGTTTTCAAACTTTTGATTTTTGACCCTTTTTGAGCGTCAGCCGCGCGGCTTAAGAAAAATGGCAAAATACGGCCATATTTTTTTCTCGAGGAAACAACCAAACAACAGTTTTCCTGCATTTCAAATGCATCCTAAAGCACAGCAAATGCATCAGAAACGGTCTAGTTCTTATTGAAACCCTAACCCTAACCCTAGGTCGGGCACTTTGGGAACTCAAATACTGTATCAAAAACATGTCTACAAATACAGCGTTCGAAAAGTCACCCAAATCGCTCCCAACTAGTCAGAAACATTTAAAATAATGTTTCTAAGCAATTCAATGTATCTGCAGTGAATCTGTTGTTTAAATTTCCAATATTTTTCTTTTTCTCACTTTCTCCTGAAATGGCGCAGAAAATGAGCCAGTCTTGTGGCGTTTGTGGGACTGCATTACAATTACCACTACAGTGCGGCTAAAAGTATAATTCTTTTGGGCATTAAATGCAACAAGCAGGATAAATTCACATACAGAATGTGTATTTTCAAACTTTTGATTTTTGACCCTTTTTGAGCGACAGCCGCGCGGCTAAAGAAAAATGGCAAAATACGGCCATATTTTTTTCTCGAGGAAACAACCAAACAACAATTTTCCTGCATTTCAAATGCATCCTAAAGCACAGCAAATGCATCAGAAACGGTCTAGTTCTTATTGAAACCCTAACCCTAACCCTAGGTCGGGCACTTTGGGAACTCAAATACTGTATCAAAAAAATGTCTACAAATACAGCGTTCGAAAAGTCACCCAAATCGCTCCCAACTAGTCAGAAACATTTAAAATAATGTTTCTAAGCAATTCAATTTATCTGCAGTAAATCTGTTGTTTAAATTTCCAATAGTTTTCTTTTTCTCACTTTCTCCTGAAATGGCGCAGAAAATGAGCAAGTCTTGTGGCGTTTGTGGGACTGCATTACAATTACCACTACAGTGTGGCTAAAAGTATCATTGTTTTGGGCATTAAATGCAACAAGCAGGATAAATTCACATATAGAATGTGTGTTTTCAAACTTTTGATTTTTGACCCTTTTTGAGCGACAGCCGCGCGGCTTAAGAAAAATGGCAAAATACGGCCATATTTTTTTCTCGAGGAAACAACCAAACAACAGTTTTCCTGCATTTCAAATGCATCCTAAAGCACAGCAAATGCATCAGAAACGGTCTAGTTCTTATTGAAACCCTAACCCTAACCCTAGGTCGGGCACTTTGGGAACTCAAATACTGTATCAAAAACATGTCTACAAATACAGCGTTCGAAAAGTCACCCAAATCGCTCCCAACTAGTCAGAAACATTTAAAATAATGTTTCTAAGCAATTCAATGTATCTGCAGTGAATCTGTTGTTTAAATTTCCAATATTTTTCTTTTTCTCACTTTCTCCTGAAATGGCGCAGAAAATGAGCAAGTCTTGTGGCGTTTGTGGGACTGCATTGCAATTACCACTACAGTGCGGCTAAAAGTATAATTGTTTTGGGCATTAAATGCAACAAGCAGGATAAATTCACATACAGAATGTGTATTTTCAAACTTTTGATTTTTGACCCTTTTTGAGCGACAGCCGCGCGGCTAAAGAAAAATGGCAAAATACGGCCATATTTTTTTCTCGAGGAAACAACCAAACAACAATTTTCCTGCATTTCAAATGCATCCTAAAGCACAGCAAATGCATCAGAAACGGTCTAGTTCTTATTGAAACCCTAACCCTAACCCTAGGTCGGGCACTTTGGGAACTCAAATACTGTATCAAAAACATGTCTACAAATACAGCGTTCGAAAAGTCACCCAAATCGCTCCCAACTAGTCAGAAACATTTAAATTAATGTTTCTAAGCAATTCAATGTATCTGCAGTGAATCTGTTGTTTAAATTTCCAATATTTTTCTTTTTCTCACTTTCTCCTGAAATGGCGCAGAAAATGAACAAGTCTTGTGGCGTTTGTGGGACTGCATTACAATTACCACTACAGTGTGGCTAAAAGTATCATTGTTTTGGGCATTAAATGCAACAAGCAGGATAAATTCACATACAGAATGTGTGTTTTCAAACTTTTGATTTTTAACCCTTTTTGAGCGACAGACGCGCGGCTTAAGAAAAATGGCAAAATACGGCCATATTTTTTTCTCGAGGAAACAACCAAACAACAATTTTCCTGCATTTCAAATGCATCCTAAAGCACAGCAAATGCATCAGAAACGGTCTAGTTCTTATTGAAACCCTAACCCTAACCCTAGGTCGGGCACTTTGGGACTCAAATACTGTATCAAAAAAATGTCTACAAATACAGCGTTCGAAAAGTCACCCAAATCGCTCCCAACTAGTCAGAAACATTTAAAATAATGTTTCTAAGCAATTCAATGTATCTGCAGTAAATCTGTTGTTTAAATTTCCAATAGTTTTCTTTTTCTCACTTTCTCCTGAAATGGCGCAG
The DNA here is from genome assembly GCF_055471065.1 of Atractosteus spatula. Lineage (NCBI taxonomy): Eukaryota > Metazoa > Chordata > Actinopteri > Semionotiformes > Lepisosteidae > Atractosteus > Atractosteus spatula. The sequence goes on from NC_142718.1 coordinate 29,760,341, forward strand.
AAAATGAGCAAGTCTTGTGGCGTTTGTGGGACTGCATTACAATTACCACTACAGTGTGGCTAAAAGTATCATTGTTTTGGGCATTAAATGCAACAAGCAGGATAAATTCACATATAGAATGTGTGTTTTCAAACTTTTGATTTTTGACCCTTTTTGAGCGACAGCCGCGCGGCTTAAGAAAAATGGCAAAATACGGCCATATTTTTTTCTCGAGGAAACAACCAAACAACAATTTTCCTGCATTTCAAATGCATCCTAAAGCACAGCAAATGCATCAGAAACGGTCTAGTTCTTATTGAAACCCTAACCCTAACCCTAGGTCGGGCACTTTGGGAACTCAAATACTGTATCAAAAACATGTCTACAAATACAGCGTTCGAAAAGTCACCCAAATCGCTCCCAACTAGTCAGAAACATTTAAAATAATGTTTCTAAGCAATTCAATGTATCTGCAGTGAATCTGTTGTTTAAATTTCCAATATTTTTCTTTTTCTCACTTTCTCCTGAAATGGCGCAGAAAATGAACAAGTCTTGTGGCGTTTGTGGGACTGCATTGCAATTACCACTACAGTGCGGCTAAAAGTATAATTGTTTTGGGCATTAAATGCAACAAGCAGGATAAATTCACATACAGAATGTGTATTTTCAAACTTTTGATTTTTGACCCTTTTTGAGCGACAGCCGCGCGGCTAAAGAAAAATGGCAAAATACGGCCATATTTTTTTCTCAAGGAAACAACCAAACAACAATTTTCCTGCATTTCAAATGCATCCTAAAGCACAGCAAATGCATCAGAAACGGTCTAGTTCTTATTGAAACCCTAACCCTAACCCTAGGTCGGGCACTTTGGGAACTCAAATACTGTATCAAAAACATGTCTACAAATACAGCGTTCGAAAAGTCACCCAAATCGCTCCCAACTAGTCAGAAACATTTAAATTAATGTTTCTAAGCAATTCAATGTATCTGCAGTGAATCTGTTGTTTAAATTTCCAATATTTTTCTTTTTCTCACTTTCTCCTGAAATGGCGCAGAAAATGAGCAAGTCTTGTGGCGTTTGTGGGACTGCATTACAATTACCACTACAGTGTGGCTAAAAGTATCATTGTTTTGGGCATTAAATGCAACAAGGAGGATAAATTCACATACAGAATGTGTGTTTTCAAACTTTTGATTTTTGACCCTTTTTGAGCGACAGCCGCGCGGCTTAAGAAAAATGGCAAAATACGGCCATATTTTTTTCTCGAGGAAACAACCAAACAACAATTTTCCTGCATTTCAAATGCATCCTAAAGCACAGCAAATGCATCAGAAACGGTCTAGTTCTTATTGAAACCCTAACCCTAACCCTAGGTCGGGCACTTTGGGAACTCAAATACTGTATCAAAAACATGTCTACAAATACAGCGTTCGAAAAGTCACCCAAATCGCTCCCAACTAGTCAGAAACATTTAAAATAATGTTTCTAAGCAATTCAATGTATCTGCAGTGAATCTGTTGTTTAAATTTCCAATATTTTTCTTTTTCTCACTTTCTCCTGAAATGGCGCAGAAAATGAGCAAGTCTTGTGGCGTTTGTGGGACTGCATTACAATTACCACTACAGTGTGGCTAAAAGTATCATTGTTTTGGGCATTAAATGCAACAAGCAGGATAAATTCACATACAGAATGTGTGTTTTCAAACTTTTGATTTTTGACCCTTTTTGAGCGACAGCCGCGCGGCTTAAGAAAAATGGCAAAATACGGCCATATTTTTTTCTCGAGGAAACAACCAAACAACAGTTTTCCTGCATTTCAAATGCATCCTAAAGCACAGCAAATGCATCAGAAACGGTCTAGTTCTTATTGAAACCCTAACCCTAACCCTAGGTCGGGCACTTTGGGAACTCAAATACTGTATCAAAAACATGTCTACAAATACAGCGTTCGAAAAGTCACCCAAATCGCTCCCAACTAGTCAGAAACATTTAAAATAATGTTTCTAAGCAATTCAATGTATCTGCAGTGAATCTGTTGTTTAAATTTCCAATATTTTTCTTTTTCTCACTTTCTCCTGAAATGGCGCAGAAAATGAGCCAGTCTTGTGGCGTTTGTGGGACTGCATTACAATTACCACTACAGTGTGGCTAAAAGTATCATTGTTTTGGGCATTAAATGCAACAAGGAGGATAAATTCACATACAGAATGTGTGTTTTCAAACTTTTGATTTTTGACCCTTTTTGAGCGTCAGCCGCGCGGCTTAAGAAAAATGGCAAAATACGGCCATATTTTTTTCTCGAGGAAACAACCAAACAACAGTTTTCCTGCATTTCAAATGCATCCTAAAGCACAGCAAATGCATCAGAAACGGTCTAGTTCTTATTGAAACCCTAACCCTAACCCTAGGTCGGGCACTTTGGGAACTCAAATACTGTATCAAAAACATGTCTACAAATACAGCGTTCGAAAAGTCACCCAAATCGCTCCCAACTAGTCAGAAACATTTAAAATAATGTTTCTAAGCAATTCAATGTATCTGCAGTGAATCTGTTGTTTAAATTTCCAATATTTTTCTTTTTCTCACTTTCTCCTGAAATGGCGCAGAAAATGAGCCAGTCTTGTGGCGTTTGTGGGACTGCATTACAATTACCACTACAGTGTGGCTAAAAGTATCATTGTTTTGGGCATTAAATGCAACAAGGAGGATAAATTCACATACAGAATGTGTGTTTTCAAACTTTTGATTTTTGACCCTTTTTGAGCGTCAGCCGCGCGGCTTAAGAAAAATGGCAAAATACGGCCATATTTTTTTCTCGAGGAAACAACCAAACAACAGTTTTCCTGCATTTCAAATGCATCCTAAAGCACAGCAAATGCATCAGAAACGGTCTAGTTCTTATTGAAACCCTAACCCTAACCCTAGGTCGGGCACTTTGGGAACTCAAATACTGTATCAAAAACATGTCTACAAATACAGCGTTCGAAAAGTCACCCAAATCGCTCCCAACTAGTCAGAAACATTTAAAATAATGTTTCTAAGCAATTCAATGTATCTGCAGTGAATCTGTTGTTTAAATTTCCAATATTTTTCTTTTTCTCACTTTCTCCTGAAATGGCGCAGAAAATGAGCCAGTCTTGTGGCGTTTGTGGGACTGCATTACAATTACCACTACAGTGCGGCTAAAAGTATAATTCTTTTGGGCATTAAATGCAACAAGCAGGATAAATTCACATACAGAATGTGTATTTTCAAACTTTTGATTTTTGACCCTTTTTGAGCGACAGCCGCGCGGCTAAAGAAAAATGGCAAAATACGGCCATATTTTTTTCTCGAGGAAACAACCAAACAACAATTTTCCTGCATTTCAAATGCATCCTAAAGCACAGCAAATGCATCAGAAACGGTCTAGTTCTTATTGAAACCCTAACCCTAACCCTAGGTCGGGCACTTTGGGAACTCAAATACTGTATCAAAAAAATGTCTACAAATACAGCGTTCGAAAAGTCACCCAAATCGCTCCCAACTAGTCAGAAACATTTAAAATAATGTTTCTAAGCAATTCAATTTATCTGCAGTAAATCTGTTGTTTAAATTTCCAATAGTTTTCTTTTTCTCACTTTCTCCTGAAATGGCGCAGAAAATGAGCAAGTCTTGTGGCGTTTGTGGGACTGCATTACAATTACCACTACAGTGTGGCTAAAAGTATCATTGTTTTGGGCATTAAATGCAACAAGCAGGATAAATTCACATACAGAATGTGTGTTTTCAAACTTTTGATTTTTGACCCTTTTTGAGCGACAGCCGCGCGGCTTAAGAAAAATGGCAAAATACGGCCATATTTTTTTCTCGAGGAAACAACCAAACAACAATTTTCCTGCATTTCAAATGCATCCTAAAGCACAGCAAATGCATCAGAAACGGTCTAGTTCTTATTGAAACCCTAACCCTAACCCTAGGTCGGGCACTTTGGGAACTCAAATACTGTATCAAAAACATGTCTACAAATACAGCGTTCGAAAAGTCACCCAAATCGCTCCCAACTAGTCAGAAACATTTAAAATAATGTTTCTAAGCAATTCAATGTATCTGCAGTGAATCTGTTGTTTAAATTTCCAATATTTTTCTTTTTCTCACTTTCTCCTGAAATGGCGCAGAAAATGAGCAAGTCTTGTGGCGTTTGTGGGACTGCATTACAATTACCACTACAGTGTGGCTAAAAGTATCATTGTTTTGGGCATTAAATGCAACAAGCAGGATAAATTCACATACAGAATGTGTGTTTTCAAACTTTTGATTTTTGACCCTTTTTGAGCGACAGCCGCGCGGCTTAAGAAAAATGGCAAAATACGGCCATATTTTTTTCTCGAGGAAACAACCAAACAACAGTTTTCCTGCATTTCAAATGCATCCTAAAGCACAGCAAATGCATCAGAAACGGTCTAGTTCTTATTGAAACCCTAACCCTAACCCTAGGTCGGGCACTTTGGGAACTCAAATACTGTATCAAAAACATGTCTACAAATACAGCGTTCGAAAAGTCACCCAAATCGCTCCCAACTAGTCAGAAACATTTAAAATAATGTTTCTAAGCAATTCAATGTATCTGCAGTGAATCTGTTGTTTAAATTTCCAATATTTTTCTTTTTCTCACTTTCTCCTGAAATGGCGCAGAAAATGAGCCAGTCTTGTGGCGTTTGTGGGACTGCATTACAATTACCACTACAGTGTGGCTAAAAGTATCATTGTTTTGGGCATTAAATGCAACAAGGAGGATAAATTCACATACAGAATGTGTGTTTTCAAACTTTTGATTTTTGACCCTTTTTGAGCGTCAGCCGCGCGGCTTAAGAAAAATGGCAAAATACGGCCATATTTTTTTCTCGAGGAAACAACCAAACAACAGTTTTCCTGCATTTCAAATGCATCCTAAAGCACAGCAAATGCATCAGAAACGGTCTAGTTCTTATTGAAACCCTAACCCTAACCCTAGGTCGGGCACTTTGGGAACTCAAATACTGTATCAAAAACATGTCTACAAATACAGCGTTCGAAAAGTCACCCAAATCGCTCCCAACTAGTCAGAAACATTTAAAATAATGTTTCTAAGCAATTCAATGTATCTGCAGTGAATCTGTTGTTTAAATTTCCAATATTTTTCTTTTTCTCACTTTCTCCTGAAATGGCGCAGAAAATGAGCCAGTCTTGTGGCGTTTGTGGGACTGCATTACAATTACCACTACAGTGTGGCTAAAAGTATCATTGTTTTGGGCATTAAATGCAACAAGGAGGATAAATTCACATACAGAATGTGTGTTTTCAAACTTTTGATTTTTGACCCTTTTTGAGCGTCAGCCGCGCGGCTTAAGAAAAATGGCAAAATACGGCCATATTTTTTTCTCGAGGAAACAACCAAACAACAGTTTTCCTGCATTTCAAATGCATCCTAAAGCACAGCAAATGCATCAGAAACGGTCTAGTTCTTATTGAAACCCTAACCCTAACCCTAGGTCGGGCACTTTGGGAACTCAAATACTGTATCAAAAACATGTCTACAAATACAGCGTTCGAAAAGTCACCCAAATCGCTCCCAACTAGTCAGAAACATTTAAAATAATGTTTCTAAGCAATTCAATGTATCTGCAGTGAATCTGTTGTTTAAATTTCCAATATTTTTCTTTTTCTCACTTTCTCCTGAAATGGCGCAGAAAATGAGCCAGTCTTGTGGCGTTTGTGGGACTGCATTACAATTACCACTACAGTGCGGCTAAAAGTATAATTCTTTTGGGCATTAAATGCAACAAGCAGGATAAATTCACATACAGAATGTGTATTTTCAAACTTTTGATTTTTGACCCTTTTTGAGCGACAGCCGCGCGGCTAAAGAAAAATGGCAAAATACGGCCATATTTTTTTCTCGAGGAAACAACCAAACAACAATTTTCCTGCATTTCAAATGCATCCTAAAGCACAGCAAATGCATCAGAAACGGTCTAGTTCTTATTGAAACCCTAACCCTAACCCTAGGTCGGGCACTTTGGGAACTCAAATACTGTATCAAAAAAATGTCTACAAATACAGCGTTCGAAAAGTCACCCAAATCGCTCCCAACTAGTCAGAAACATTTAAAATAATGTTTCTAAGCAATTCAATTTATCTGCAGTAAATCTGTTGTTTAAATTTCCAATAGTTTTCTTTTTCTCACTTTCTCCTGAAATGGCGCAGAAAATGAGCAAGTCTTGTGGCGTTTGTGGGACTGCATTACAATTACCACTACAGTGTGGCTAAAAGTATCATTGTTTTGGGCATTAAATGCAACAAGCAGGATAAATTCACATATAGAATGTGTGTTTTCAAACTTTTGATTTTTGACCCTTTTTGAGCGACAGCCGCGCGGCTTAAGAAAAATGGCAAAATACGGCCATATTTTTTTCTCGAGGAAACAACCAAACAACAGTTTTCCTGCATTTCAAATGCATCCTAAAGCACAGCAAATGCATCAGAAACGGTCTAGTTCTTATTGAAACCCTAACCCTAACCCTAGGTCGGGCACTTTGGGAACTCAAATACTGTATCAAAAACATGTCTACAAATACAGCGTTCGAAAAGTCACCCAAATCGCTCCCAACTAGTCAGAAACATTTAAAATAATGTTTCTAAGCAATTCAATGTATCTGCAGTGAATCTGTTGTTTAAATTTCCAATATTTTTCTTTTTCTCACTTTCTCCTGAAATGGCGCAGAAAATGAGCAAGTCTTGTGGCGTTTGTGGGACTGCATTGCAATTACCACTACAGTGCGGCTAAAAGTATAATTGTTTTGGGCATTAAATGCAACAAGCAGGATAAATTCACATACAGAATGTGTATTTTCAAACTTTTGATTTTTGACCCTTTTTGAGCGACAGCCGCGCGGCTAAAGAAAAATGGCAAAATACGGCCATATTTTTTTCTCGAGGAAACAACCAAACAACAATTTTCCTGCATTTCAAATGCATCCTAAAGCACAGCAAATGCATCAGAAACGGTCTAGTTCTTATTGAAACCCTAACCCTAACCCTAGGTCGGGCACTTTGGGAACTCAAATACTGTATCAAAAACATGTCTACAAATACAGCGTTCGAAAAGTCACCCAAATCGCTCCCAACTAGTCAGAAACATTTAAATTAATGTTTCTAAGCAATTCAATGTATCTGCAGTGAATCTGTTGTTTAAATTTCCAATATTTTTCTTTTTCTCACTTTCTCCTGAAATGGCGCAGAAAATGAACAAGTCTTGTGGCGTTTGTGGGACTGCATTACAATTACCACTACAGTGTGGCTAAAAGTATCATTGTTTTGGGCATTAAATGCAACAAGCAGGATAAATTCACATACAGAATGTGTGTTTTCAAACTTTTGATTTTTAACCCTTTTTGAGCGACAGACGCGCGGCTTAAGAAAAATGGCAAAATACGGCCATATTTTTTTCTCGAGGAAACAACCAAACAACAATTTTCCTGCATTTCAAATGCATCCTAAAGCACAGCAAATGCATCAGAAACGGTCTAGTTCTTATTGAAACCCTAACCCTAACCCTAGGTCGGGCACTTTGGGACTCAAATACTGTATCAAAAAAATGTCTACAAATACAGCGTTCGAAAAGTCACCCAAATCGCTCCCAACTAGTCAGAAACATTTAAAATAATGTTTCTAAGCAATTCAATGTATCTGCAGTAAATCTGTTGTTTAAATTTCCAATAGTTTTCTTTTTCTCACTTTCTCCTGAAATGGCGCAGAAAATGAGCAAGTCTTGTGGCGTTTGTGGGACTGCATTACAATTACCACTACAGTGTGGCTAAAAGTATCATTGTTTTGGGCATTAAATGCAACAAGCAGGATAAATTCACATATAGAATGTGTGTTTTCAAACTTTTGATTTTTGACCCTTTTTGAGCGACAGCCGCGCGGCTTAAGAAAAATGGCAAAATACGGCCATATTTTTTTCTCGAGGAAACAACCAAACAACAATTTTCCTGCATTTCAAATGCATCCTAAAGCACAGCAAATGCATCAGAAACGGTCTAGTTCTTATTGAAACCCTAACCCTAACCCTAGGTCGGGCACTTTGGGAACTCAAATACTGTATCAAAAACATGTCTACAAATACAGCGTTCGAAAAGTCACCCAAATCGCTCCCAACTAGTCAGAAACATTTAAAATAATGTTTCTAAGCAATTCAATGTATCTGCAGTGAATCTGTTGTTTAAATTTCCAATATTTTTCTTTTTCTCACTTTCTCCTGAAATGGCGCAGAAAATGAACAAGTCTTGTGGCGTTTGTGGGACTGCATTGCAATTACCACTACAGTGCGGCTAAAAGTATAATTGTTTTGGGCATTAAATGCAACAAGCAGGATAAATTCACATACAGAATGTGTATTTTCAAACTTTTGATTTTTGACCCTTTTTGAGCGACAGCCGCGCGGCTAAAGAAAAATGGCAAAATACGGCCATATTTTTTTCTCAAGGAAACAACCAAACAACAATTTTCCTGCATTTCAAATGCATCCTAAAGCACAGCAAATGCATCAGAAACGGTCTAGTTCTTATTGAAACCCTAACCCTAACCCTAGGTCGGGCACTTTGGGAACTCAAATACTGTATCAAAAACATGTCTACAAATACAGCGTTCGAAAAGTCACCCAAATCGCTCCCAACTAGTCAGAAACATTTAAATTAATGTTTCTAAGCAATTCAATGTATCTGCAGTGAATCTGTTGTTTAAATTTCCAATATTTTTCTTTTTCTCACTTTCTCCTGAAATGGCGCAGAAAATGAGCAAGTCTTGTGGCGTTTGTGGGACTGCATTACAATTACCACTACAGTGTGGCTAAAAGTATCATTGTTTTGGGCATTAAATGCAACAAGGAGGATAAATTCACATACAGAATGTGTGTTTTCAAACTTTTGATTTTTGACCCTTTTTGAGCGACAGCCGCGCGGCTTAAGAAAAATGGCAAAATACGGCCATATTTTTTTCTCGAGGAAACAACCAAACAACAATTTTCCTGCATTTCAAATGCATCCTAAAGCACAGCAAATGCATCAGAAACGGTCTAGTTCTTATTGAAACCCTAACCCTAACCCTAGGTCGGGCACTTTGGGAACTCAAATACTGTATCAAAAACATGTCTACAAATACAGCGTTCGAAAAGTCACCCAAATCGCTCCCAACTAGTCAGAAACATTTAAAATAATGTTTCTAAGCAATTCAATGTATCTGCAGTGAATCTGTTGTTTAAATTTCCAATATTTTTCTTTTTCTCACTTTCTCCTGAAATGGTGCAGAAAATGAGCAAGTCTTGTGGCGTTTGTGGGACTGCATTGCAATTACCACTACAGTGCGGCTAAAAGTATAATTGTTTTGGGCATTAAATGCAACAAGCAGGATAAATTCACATACAGAATGTGTATTTTCAAACTTTTGATTTTTGACCCTTTTTGAGCGACAGCCGCGCGGCTAAAGAAAAATGGCAAAATACGGCCATATTTTTTTCTCGAGGAAACAACCAAACAACAATTTTCCTGCATTTCAAATGCATCCTAAAGCACAGCAAATGCATCAGAAACGGTCTAGTTCTTATTGAAACCCTAACCCTAACCCTAGGTCGGGCACTTTGGGAACTCAAATACTGTATCAAAAACATGTCTACAAATACAGCGTTCGAAAAGTCACCCAAATCGCTCCCAACTAGTCAGAAACATTTAAATTAATGTTTCTAAGCAATTCAATGTATCTGCAGTGAATCTGTTGTTTAAATTTCCAATATTTTTCTTTTTCTCACTTTCTCCTGAAATGGCGCAGAAAATGAGCAAGTCTTGTGGCGTTTGTGGGACTGCATTACAATTACCACTACAGTGTGGCTAAAAGTATCATTGTTTTGGGCATTAAATGCAACAAGCAGGATAAATTCACATACAGAATGTGTGTTTTCAAACTTTTGATTTTTGACCCTTTTTGAGCGACAGCCGCGCAGCTTAAGAAAAATGGCAAAATACGGCCATATTTTTTTCTCGAGGAAACAACCAAACAACAGTTTTCCTGCATTTCAAATGCATCCTAAAGCACAGCAAATGCATCAGAAACGGTCTAGTTCTTATTGAAACCCTAACCCTAACCCTAGGTCGGGCACTTTGGGAACTCAAATACTGTATCAAAAACATGTCTACAAATACAGCGTTCGAAAAGTCACCCAAATCGCTCCCAACTAGTCAGAAACATTTAAAATAATGTTTCTAAGCAATTCAATGTATCTGCAGTGAATCTGTTGTTTAAATTTCCAATATTTTTCTTTTTCTCACTTTCTCCTGAAATGGCGCAGAAAATGAGCCAGTCTTGTGGCGTTTGTGGGACTGCATTACAATTACCACTACAGTGCGGCTAAAAGTATAATTCTTTTGGGCATTAAATGCAACAAGCAGGATAAATTCACATACAGAATGTGTATTTTCAAACTTTTGATTTTTGACCCTTTTTGAGCGACAGCCGCGCGGCTAAAGAAAAATGGCAAAATACGGCCATATTTTTTTCTCGAGGAAACAACCAAACAACAATTTTCCTGCATTTCAAATGCATCCTAAAGCACAGCAAATGCATCAGAAACGGTCTAGTTCTTATTGAAACCCTAACCCTAACCCTAGGTCGGGCACTTTGGGAACTCAAATACTGTATCAAAAAAATGTCTACAAATACAGCGTTCGAAAAGTCACCCAAATCGCTCCCAACTAGTCAGAAACATTTAAAATAATGTTTCTAAGCAATTCAATGTATCTGCAGTGAATCTGTTGTTTAAATTTCCAATATTTTTCTTTTTCTCACTTTCTCCTGAAATGGCGCAGAAAATGAGCCAGTCTTGTGGCGTTTGTGGGACTGCATTACAATTACCACTACAGTGTGGCTAAAAGTATCATTGTTTTGGGCATTAAATGCAACAAGGAGGATAAATTCACATACAGAATGTGTGTTTTCAAACTTTTGATTTTTGACCCTTTTTGAGCGTCAGCCGCGCGGCTTAAGAAAAATGGCAAAATACGGCCATATTTTTTTCTCGAGGAAACAACCAAACAACAGTTTTCCTGCATTTCAAATGCATCCTAAAGCACAGCAAATGCATCAGAAACGGTCTAGTTCTTATTGAAACCCTAACCCTAACCCTAGGTCGGGCACTTTGGGAACTCAAATACTGTATCAAAAACATGTCTACAAATACAGCGTTCGAAAAGTCACCCAAATCGCTCCCAACTAGTCAGAAACATTTAAAATAATGTTTCTAAGCAATTCAATGTATCTGCAGTGAATCTGTTGTTTAAATTTCCAATATTTTTCTTTTTCTCACTTTCTCCTGAAATGGCGCAGAAAATGAGCCAGTCTTGTGGCGTTTGTGGGACTGCATTACAATTACCACTACAGTGCGGCTAAAAGTATAATTCTTTTGGGCATTAAATGCAACAAGCAGGATAAATTCACATACAGAATGTGTATTTTCAAACTTTTGATTTTTGACCCTTTTTGAGCGACAGCCGCGCGGCTAAAGAAAAATGGCAAAATACGGCCATATTTTTTTCTCGAGGAAACAACCAAACAACAATTTTCCTGCATTTCAAATGCATCCTAAAGCACAGCAAATGCATCAGAAACGGTCTAGTTCTTATTGAAACCCTAACCCTAACCCTAGGTCGGGCACTTTGGGAACTCAAATACTGTATCAAAAAAATGTCTACAAATACAGCGTTCGAAAAGTCACCCAAATCGCTCCCAACTAGTCAGAAACATTTAAAATAATGTTTCTAAGCAATTCAATTTATCTGCAGTAAATCTGTTGTTTAAATTTCCAATAGTTTTCTTTTTCTCACTTTCTCCTGAAATGGCGCAGAAAATGAGCAAGTCTTGTGGCGTTTGTGGGACTGCATTACAATTACCACTACAGTGTGGCTAAAAGTATCATTGTTTTGGGCATTAAATGCAACAAGCAGGATAAATTCACATATAGAATGTGTGTTTTCAAACTTTTGATTTTTGACCCTTTTTGAGCGACAGCCGCGCGGCTTAAGAAAAATGGCAAAATACGGCCATATTTTTTTCTCGAGGAAACAACCAAACAACAGTTTTCCTGCATTTCAAATGCATCCTAAAGCACAGCAAATGCATCAGAAACGGTCTAGTTCTTATTGAAACCCTAACCCTAACCCTAGGTCGGGCACTTTGGGAACTCAAATACTGTATCAAAAACATGTCTACAAATACAGCGTTCGAAAAGTCACCCAAATCGCTCCCAACTAGTCAGAAACATTTAAAATAATGTTTCTAAGCAATTCAATGTATCTGCAGTGAATCTGTTGTTTAAATTTCCAATATTTTTCTTTTTCTCACTTTCTCCTGAAATGGCGCAGAAAATGAGCAAGTCTTGTGGCGTTTGTGGGACTGCATTGCAATTACCACTACAGTGCGGCTAAAAGTATAATTGTTTTGGGCATTAAATGCAACAAGCAGGATAAATTCACATACAGAATGTGTATTTTCAAACTTTTGATTTTTGACCCTTTTTGAGCGACAGCCGCGCGGCTAAAGAAAAATGGCAAAATACGGCCATATTTTTTTCTCGAGGAAACAACCAAACAACAATTTTCCTGCATTTCAAATGCATCCTAAAGCACAGCAAATGCATCAGAAACGGTCTAGTTCTTATTGAAACCCTAACCCTAACCCTAGGTCGGGCACTTTGGGAACTCAAATACTGTATCAAAAACATGTCTACAAATACAGCGTTCGAAAAGTCACCCAAATCGCTCCCAACTAGTCAGAAACATTTAAATTAATGTTTCTAAGCAATTCAATGTATCTGCAGTGAATCTGTTGTTTAAATTTCCAATATTTTTCTTTTTCTCACTTTCTCCTGAAATGGCGCAGAAAATGAACAAGTCTTGTGGCGTTTGTGGGACTGCATTACAATTACCACTACAGTGTGGCTAAAAGTATCATTGTTTTGGGCATTAAATGCAACAAGCAGGATAAATTCACATACAGAATGTGTGTTTTCAAACTTTTGATTTTTAACCCTTTTTGAGCGACAGACGCGCGGCTTAAGAAAAATGGCAAAATACGGCCATATTTTTTTATCGAGGAAACAACCAAACAACAATTTTCCTGCATTTCAAATGCATCCTAAAGCACAGCAAATGCATCAGAAACGGTCTAGTTCTTATTGAAACCCTAACCCTAATCCTAGGTCGGGCACTTTGGGACTCAAATACTGTATCAAAAAAATGTCTACAAATACAGCGTTCGAAAAGTCACCCAAATCGCTCCCAACTAGTCAGAAACATTTAAAATAATGTTTCTAAGCAATTCAATGTATCTGCAGTAAATCTGTTGTTTAAATTTCCAATAGTTTTCTTTTTCTCACTTTCTCCTGAAATGGCGCAGAAAATGAGCAAGTCTTGTGGCGTTTGTGGGACTGCATTACAATTACCACTACAGTGTGGCTAAAAGTATCATTGTTTTGGGCATTAAATGCAACAAGCAGGATAAATTCACATATAGAATGTGTGTTTTCAAACTTTTGATTTTTGACCCTTTTTGAGCGACAGCCGCGCGGCTTAAGAAAAATGGCAAAATACGGCCATATTTTTTTCTCGAGGAAACAACCAAACAACAATTTTCCTGCATTTCAAATGCATCCTAAAGCACAGCAAATGCATCAGAAACGGTCTAGTTCTTATTGAAACCCTAACCCTAACCCTAGGTCGGGCACTTTGGGAACTCAAATACTGTATCAAAAACATGTCTACAAATACAGCGTTCGAAAAGTCACCCAAATCGCTCCCAACTAGTCAGAAACATTTAAAATAATGTTTCTAAGCAATTCAATGTATCTGCAGTGAATCTGTTGTTTAAATTTCCAATATTTTTCTTTTTCTCACTTTCTCCTGAAATGGCGCAGAAAATGAACAAGTCTTGTGGCGTTTGTGGGACTGCATTGCAATTACCACTACAGTGCGGCTAAAAGTATAATTGTTTTGGGCATTAAATGCAACAAGCAGGATAAATTCACATACAGAATGTGTATTTTCAAACTTTTGATTTTTGACCCTTTTTGAGCGACAGCCGCGCGGCTAAAGAAAAATGGCAAAATACGGCCATATTTTTTTCTCGAGGAAACAACCAAACAACAATTTTCCTGCATTTCAAATGCATCCTAAAGCACAGCAAATGCATCAGAAACGGTCTAGTTCTTATTGAAACCCTAACCCTAACCCTAGGTCGGGCACTTTGGGAACTCAAATACTGTATCAAAAACATGTCTACAAATACAGCGTTCGAAAAGTCACCCAAATCGCTCCCAACTAGTCAGAAACATTTAAATTAATGTTTCTAAGCAATTCAATGTATCTGCAGTGAATCTGTTGTTTAAATTTCCAATATTTTTCTTTTTCTCACTTTCTCCTGAAATGGCGCAGAAAATGAGCAAGTCTTGTGGCGTTTGTGGGACTGCATTACAATTACCACTACAGTGTGGCTAAAAGTATCATTGTTTTGGGCATTAAATGCAACAAGCAGGATAAATTCACATACAGAATGTGTGTTTTCAAACTTTTGATTTTTGACCCTTTTTGAGCGACAGCCGCGCGGCTTAAGAAAAATGGCAAAATACGGCCATATTTTTTTCTCGAGGAAACAACCAAACAACAATTTTCCTGCATTTCAAATGCATCCTAAAGCACAGCAAATGCATCAGAAACGGTCTAGTTCTTATTGAAACCCTAACCCTAACCCTAGGTCGGGCACTTTGGGAACTCAAATACTGTATCAAAAACATGTCTACAAATACAGCGTTCGAAAAGTCACCCAAATCGCTCCCAACTAGTCAGAAACATTTAAAATAATGTTTCTAAGCAATTCAATGTATCTGCAGTGAATCTGTTGTTTAAATTTCCAATATTTTTCTTTTTCTCACTTTCTCCTGAAATGGCGCAGAAAATGAGCAAGTCTTGTGGCGTTTGTGGGACTGCATTGCAATTACCACTACAGTGCGGCTAAAAGTATAATTGTTTTGGGCATTAAATGCAACAAGCAGGATAAATTCACATACAGAATGTGTATTTTCAAACTTTTGATTTTTGACCCTTTTTGAGCGACAGCCGCGCGGCTAAAGAAAAATGGCAAAATACGGCCATATTTTTTTCTCGAGGAAACAACCAAACAACAATTTTCCTGCATTTCAAATGCATCCTAAAGCACAGCAAATGCATCAGAAACGGTCTAGTTCTTATTGAAACCCTAACCCTAACCCTAGGTCGGGCACTTTGGGAACTCAAATACTGTATCAAAAACATGTCTACAAATACAGCGTTCGAAAAGTCACCCAAATCGCTCCCAACTAGTCAGAAACATTTAAATTAATGTTTCTAAGCAATTCAATGTATCTGCAGTGAATCTGTTGTTTAAATTTCCAATATTTTTCTTTTTCTCACTTTCTCCTGAAATGGCGCAGAAAATGAGCAAGTCTTGTGGCGTTTGTGGGACTGCATTACAATTACCACTACAGTGTGGCTAAAAGTATCATTGTTTTGGGCATTAAATGCAACAAGCAGGATAAATTCACATACAGAATGTGTGTTTTCAAACTTTTGATTTTTGACCCTTTTTGAGCGACAGCCGCGCGGCTTAAGAAAAATGGCAAAATACGGCCATATTTTTTTCTCGAGGAAACAACCAAACAACAGTTTTCCTGCATTTCAAATGCATCCTAAAGCACAGCAAATGCTTCAGAAACGGTCTAGTTCTTATTGAAACCCTAACCCTAACCCTAGGTCGGGCACTTTGGGAACTCAAATACTGTATCAAAAAAATGTCTACAAATACAGCGTTCGAAAAGTCACCCAAATCGCTCCCAACTAGTCAGAAACATTTAAAATAATGTTTCTAAGCAATTCAATGTATCTGCAGTAAATCTGTTGTTTAAATTTCCAATAGTTTTCTTTTTCTCACTTTCTCCTGAAATGGCGCAGAAAATGAGCAAGTCTTGTGGCGTTTGTGGGACTGCATTACAATTACCACTACAGTGTGGCTAAAAGTATCATTGTTTTGGGCATTAAATGCAACAAGCAGGATATATTCACATATAGAATGTGTGTTTTCAAACTTTTGATTTTTGACCCTTTTTGAGCGACAGCCGCGCGGCTTAAGAAAAATGGCAAAATACGGCCATATTTTTTTCTCGAGGAAACAACCAAACAACAATTTTCCTGCATTTCAAATGCATCCTAAAGCACAGCAAATGCATCAGAAACGGTCTAGTTCTTATTGAAACCCTAACCCTAACCCTAGGTCGGGCACTTTGGGAACTCAAATACTGTATCAAAAACATGTCTACAAATACAGCGTTCGAAAAGTCACCCAAATCGCTCCCAACTAGTCAGAAACATTTAAAATAATGTTTCTAAGCAATTCAATGTATCTGCAGTGAATCTGTTGTTTAAATTTCCAATATTTTTCTTTTTCTCACTTTCTCCTGAAATGGGGCAGAAAATGAGCAAGTCTTGTGGCGTTTGTGGGACTGCATTGCAATTACCACTACAGTGCGGCTAAAAGTATAATTGTTTTGGGCATTAAATGCAACAAGCAGGATAAATTCACATACAGAATGTGTATTTTCAAACTTTTGATTTTTGACCCTTTTTGAGCGACAGCCGCGCGGCTAAAGAAAAATGGCAAAATACGGCCATATTTTTTTCTCGAGGAAACAACCAAACAACAATTTTCCTGCATTTCAAATGCATCCTAAAGCACAGCAAATGCATCAGAAACGGTCTAGTTCTTATTGAAACCCTAACCCTAACCCTAGGTCGGGCACTTTGGGAACTCAAATACTGTATCAAAAACATGTCTACAAATACAGCGTTCGAAAAGTCACCCAAATCGCTCCCAACTAGTCAGAAACATTTAAATTAATGTTTCTAAGCAATTCAATGTATCTGCAGTGAATCTGTTGTTTAAATTTCCAATATTTTTCTTTTTCTCACTTTCTCCTGAAATGGCGCAGAAAATGAGCAAGTCTTGTGGCGTTTGTGGGACTGCATTACAATTACCACTACAGTGTGGCTAAAAGTATCATTGTTTTGGGCATTAAATGCAACAAGCAGGATAAATTCACATACAGAATGTGTGTTTTCAAACTTTTGATTTTTGACCCTTTTTGAGCGACAGCCGCGCGGCTAAAGAAAAATGGCAAAATACGGCCATATTTTTTTCTCGAGGAAACAACCAAACAACAATTTTCCTGCATTTCAAATGCATCCTAAAGCACAGCAAATGCATCAGAAACGGTCTAGTTCTTATTGAAACCCTAACCCTAACCCTAGGTCGGGCACTTTGGGAACTCAAATACTGTATCAAAAACATGTCTACAAATACAGCGTTCGAAAAGTCACCCAAATCGCTCCCAACTAGTCAGAAACATTTAAATTAATGTTTCTAAGCAATTCAATGTATCTGCAGTGAATCTGTTGTTTAAATTTCCAATATTTTTCTTTTTCTCACTTTCTCCTGAAATGGCGCAGAAAATGAACAAGTCTTGTGGCGTTTGTGGGACTGCATTACAATTACCACTACAGTGTGGCTAAAAGTATCATTGTTTTGGGCATTAAATGCAACAAGCAGGATAAATTCACATACAGAATGTGTGTTTTCAAACTTTTGATTTTTGACCCTTTTTGAGCGACAGCCGCGCGGCTTAAGAAAAATGGCAAAATACGGCCATATTTTTTTCTCGAGGAAACAACCAAACAACAATTTTCCTGCATTTCAAATGCATCCTAAAGCACAGCAAATGCATCAGAAACGGTCTAGTTCTTATTGAAACCCTAACCCTAACCCTAGGTCGGGCACTTTGGGAACTCAAATACTGTATCAAAAACATGTCTACAAATACAGCGTTCGAAAAGTCACCCAAATCGCTCCCAACTAGTCAGAAACATTTAAATTAATGTTTCTAAGCAATTCAATGTATCTGCAGTGAATCTGTTGTTTAAATTTCCAATATTTTTCTTTTTCTCACTTTCTCCTGAAATGGCGCAGAAAATGAACAAGTCTTGTGGCGTTTGTGGGACTGCATTACAATTACCACTACAGTGTGGCTAAAAGTATCATTGTTTTGGGCATTAAATGCAACAAGCAGGATAAATTCACATACAGAATGTGTGTTTTCAAACTTTTGATTTTTGACCCTTTTTGAGCGACAGACGCGCGGCTTAAGAAAAATGGCAAAATACGGCCATATTTTTTTCTCGAGGAAACAACCAAACAACAATTTTCCTGCATTTCAAATGCATCCTAAAGCACAGCAAATGCATCAGAAACGGTCTAGTTCTTATTGAAACCCTAACCCTAACCCTAGGTCGGGCACTTTGGGAACTCAAATACTGTATCAAAAAAATGTCTACAAATACAGCGTTCGAAAAGTCACCCAAATCGCTCCCAACTAGTCAGAAACATTTAAAATAATGTTTCTAAGCAATTCAATGTATCTGCAGTAAATCTGTTGTTTAAATTTCCAATAGTTTTCTTTTTCTCACTTTCTCCTGAAATGGCGCAGAAAATGAGCAAGTCTTGTGGCGTTTGTGGGACTGCATTACAATTACCACTACAGTGTGGCTAAAAGTATCATTGTTTTGGGCATTAAATGCAACAAGCAGGATAAATTCACATATAGAATGTGTGTTTTCAAACTTTTGATTTTTGACCCTTTTTGAGCGACAGCCGCGCGGCTTAAGAAAAATGGCAAAATACGGCCATATTTTTTTCTCGAGGAAACAACCAAACAACAGTTTTCCTGCATTTCAAATGCATCCTAAAGCACAGCAAATGCATCAGAAACGGTCTAGTTCTTATTGAAACCCTAACCCTAACCCTAGGTCGGGCACTTTGGGAACTAAAATACTGTATCAAAAACATGTCTACAAATACAGCGTTCGAAAAGCCACCCAAATCACTCCCAACTAGTCAGAAACATTTAAAATAGTGTTTCTAAGCAATTCAATGCATCTACAGTGAATCTGTTGTTTAAATTTCCAAAATTTTTCTTTTTCTCACTTTCTCCTGAAATGGCGCAGAAAATGAGCAAGTCTTGTGGCGTTTGTGGGACTGCATTACAATTACCACTACAGTGCGGCTAAAAGTATAATTGTTTTGGGCATTAAATGCAACAAGCAGGATAAATTCACATACAGAATGTGTGTTTTCAAACTTTTGATTTTTGACCCTTTTTGAGCGACAGACGCGCGGCTTAAGAAAAATGGCAAAATACGGCCATATTTTTTTCTCGAGGAAACAACCAAACAACAATTTTCCTGCATTTCAAATGCATCCTAAAGCACAGCAAATGCATCAGAAACGGTCTAGTTCTTATTGAAACCCTAACCCTAACCCTAGGTCGGGCACTTTGGGAACTCAAATACTGTATCAAAAACATGTCTACAAATACAGCGTTCGAAAAGCCACCCAAATCACTCCCAACTAGTCAGAAACATTTAAAATAGTGTTTCTAAGCAATTCAATGCATCTACAGTGAATCTGTTGTTTAAATTTCCAAAATTTTTCTTTTTCTCACTTTCTCCTGAAATGGCGTAGAAAATGAGCAAGTCTTGTGGCGTTTGTGGGACTGCATTACAATTACCACTACAGTGTGGCTAAAAGTATCATTGTTTTGGGCATTAAATGCAACAAGCAGGATAAATTCACATACAGAATGTGTGTTTTCAAACTTTTGATTTTTGACCCTTTTTGAGTGACAGCCGCGCGGCTAAAGAAAAATGGCAAAATACGGCCATATTTTTTTCTCGAGGAAACAACCAAACAACAATTTTCCTGCATTTCAAATGCATCCTAAAGCACAGCAAATGCATCAGAAACGGTCTAGTTCTTATTGAAACCCTAACCCTAACCCTAGGTCGGGCACTTTGGGAACTCAAATACTGTATCAAAAACATGTCTACAAATACAGCGTTCGAAAAGTCACCCAAATCGCTCCCAACTAGTCAGAAACATTTAAAATAATGTTTCTAAGCAATTCAATGTATCTGCAGTGAATCTGTTGTTTAAATTTCCAATATTTTTCTTTTTCTTACTTTCTCCTGAAATGGCGCAGAAAATGAGCCAGTCTTGTGGCGTTTGTGGGACTGCATTACAATTACCACTACAGTGTGGCTAAAAGTATCATTGTTTTGGGCATTAAATGCAACAAGGAGGATAAATTCACATACAGAATGTGTGTTTTCAAACTTTTGATTTTTGACCCTTTTTGAGCGTCAGCCGCGCGGCTTAAGAAAAATGGCAAAATACGGCCATATTTTTTTCTCGAGGAAACAACCAAACAACAGTTTTCCTGCATTTCAAATGCATCCTAAAGCACAGCAAATGCATCAGAAACGGTCTAGTTCTTATTGAAACCCTAACCCTAACCCTAGGTCGGGCACTTTGGGAACTCAAATACTGTATCAAAAACATGTCTACAAATACAGCGTTCGAAAAGTCACCCAAATCGCTCCCAACTAGTCAGAAACATTTAAATTAATGTTTCTAAGCAATTCAATGTATCTGCAGTGAATCTGTTGTTTAAATTTCCAATATTTTTCTTTTTCTCACTTTCTCCTGAAATGGCGCAGAAAATGAGCAAGTCTTGTGGCGTTTGTGGGACTGCATTGCAATTACCACTACAGTGCGGCTAAAAGTATAATTGTTTTGGGCATTAAATGCAACAAGCAGGATAAATTCACATACAGAATGTGTGTTTTCAAACTTTTGATTTTTGACCCTTTTTGAGCGACAGCCGCGCGGCTAAAGAAAAATGGCAAAATACGGCCATATTTTTTTCTCGAGGAAACAAACAAACAACAATTTTCCTGCATTTCAAATGCATCCTAAAGCACAGCAAATGCATCAGAAACGGTCTAGTTCTTATTGAAACCCTAACCCTAACCCTAGGTCGGGCACTTTGGGAACTCAAATACTGTATCAAAAACATGTCTACAAATACAGCGTTCGAAAAGTCACCCAAATCGCTCCCAACTAGTCAGAAACATTTAAATTAATGTTTCTAAGCAATTCAATGTATCTGCAGTGAATCTGTTGTTTAAATTTCCAATATTTTTCTTTTTCTAACTTTCTCCTGAAATGGCGCAGAAAATGAACAAGTCTTGTGGCGTTTGTGGGACTGCATTACAATTACCACTACAGTGTGGCTAAAAGTATCATTGTTTTGGGCATTAAATGCAACAAGCAGGATAAATTCACATACAGAATGTGTGTTTTCAAACTTTTGATTTTTGACCCTTTTTGAGCGACAGACGCGCGGCTTAAGAAAAATGGCAAAATACGGCCATATTTTTTTCTCGAGGAAACAACCAAACAACAGTTTTCCTGCATTTCAAATGCATCCTAAAGCACAGCAAATGCATCAGAAACGGTCTAGTTCTTATTGAAACCCTAACCCTAACCCTAGGTCGGGCACTTTGGGAACTCAAATACTGTATCAAAAACATGTCTACAAATACAGCGTTCGAAAAGTCACCCAAATCGCTCCCAACTAGTCAGAAACATTTAAAATAATGTTTCTAAGCAATTCAATGTATCTGCAGTGAATCTGTTGTTTAAATTTCCAATATTTTTCTTTTTCTCACTTTCTCCTGAAATGGCGCAGAAAATGAGCCAGTCTTGTGGCGTTTGTGGGACTGCATTACAATTACCACTACAGTGTGGCTAAAAGTATCATTGTTTTGGGCATTAAATGCAACAAGCAGGATAAATTCACATACAGAATGTGTGTTTTCAAACTTTTGATTTTTGACCCTTTTTGAGCGACAGCCGCGCGGCTTAAGAAAAATGGCAAAATACGGCCATATTTTTTTCTCGAGGAAACAACCAAACAACAATTTTCCTGCATTTCAAATGCATCCTAAAGCACAGCAAATGCATCAGAAACGGTCTAGTTCTTATTGAAACCCGAACCCTAACCCTAGGTCGGGCACTTTGGGAACTCAAATACTGTATCAAAAACATGTCTACAAATACAGCGTTCGAAAAGTCACCCAAATCGCTCCCAACTAGTCAGAAACATTTAAATTAATGTTTCTAAGCAATTCAATGTATCTGCAGTGAATCTGTTGTTTAAATTTCCAATATTTTTCTTTTTCTAACTTTCTCCTGAAATGGCGCAGAAAATGAACAAGTCTTGTGGCGTTTGTGGGACTGCATTACAAGTACCACTACAGTGTGGCTAAAAGTATCATTGTTTTGGGCATTAAATGCAACAAGCAGGATAAATTCACATACAGAATGTGTGTTTTCAAACTTTTGATTTTTGACCCTTTTTGAGCGACAGACGCGCGGCTTAAGAAAAATGGCAAAATACGGCCATATTTTTTTCTCGAGGAAACAACCAAACAACAGTTTTCCTGCATTTCAAATGCATCCTAAAGCACAGCAAATGCATCAGAAACGGTCTAGTTCTTATTGAAACCCTAACCCTAACCCTAGGTCGGGCACTTTGGGAACTCAAATACTGTATCAAAAACATGTCTACAAATACAGCGTTCGAAAAGTCACCCAAATCGCTCCCAACTAGTCAGAAACATTTAAAATAATGTTTCTAAGCAATTCAATGTATCTGCAGTGAATCTGTTGTTTAAATTTCCAATATTTTTCTTTTTCTCACTTTCTCCTGAAATGGCGCAGAAAATGAGCCAGTCTTGTGGCGTTTGTGGGACTGCATTACAATTACCACTACAGTGTGGCTAAAAGTATCATTGTTTTGGGCATTAAATGCAACAAGGAGGATAAATTCACATACAGAATGTGTGTTTTCAAACTTTTGATTTTTGACCCTTTTTGAGCGTCAGCCGCGCGGCTTAAGAAAAATGGCAAAATACGGCCATATTTTTTTCTCGAGGAAACAACCAAACAACAGTTTTCCTGCATTTCAAATGCATCCTAAAGAACAGCAAATGCATCAGAAACGGTCTAGTTCTTATTGAAACCCTAACCCTAACCCTAGGTCGGGCACTTTGGGAACTCAAATACTGTATCAAAAACATGTCTACAAATACAGCGTTCGAAAAGTCACCCAAATCGCTCCCAACTAGTCAGAAACATTTAAATTAATGTTTCTAAGCAATTCAATGTATCTGCAGTGAATCTGTTGTTTAAATTTCCAATATTTTTCTTTTTCTCACTTTCTCCTGAAATGGCGCAGAAAATGAGCAAGTCTTGTGGCGTTTGTGGGACTGCATTACAATTACCACTACAGTGTGGCTAAAAGTATCATTGTTTTGGGCATTAAATGCAACAAGCAGGATAAATTCACATACAGAATGTGTGTTTTCAAACTTTTGATTTTTGACCCTTTTTGAGCGACAGCCGCGCGGCTTAAGAAAAATGGCAAAATACGGCCATATTTTTTTCTCGAGGAAACAACCAAACAACAGTTTTCCTGCATTTCAAATGCATCCTAAAGCACAGCAAATGCATCAGAAACGGTCTAGTTCTTATTGAAACCCTAACCCTAACCCTAGGTCGGGCACTTTGGGAACTCAAATACTGTATCAAAAACATGTCTACAAATACAGCGTTCGAAAAGTCACCCAAATCGCTCCCAACTAGTCAGAAACATTTAAAATAATGTTTCTAAGCAATTCAATGTATCTGCAGTGAATCTGTTGTTTAAATTTCCAATATTTTTCTTTTTCTCACTTTCTCCTGAAATGGCGCAGAAAATGAGCCAGTCTTGTGGCGTTTGTGGGACTGCATTACAATTACCACTACAGTGTGGCTAAAAGTATCATTGTTTTGGGCATTAAATGCAACAAGGAGGATAAATTCACATACAGAATGTGTGTTTTCAAACTTTTGATTTTTGACCCTTTTTGAGCGTCAGCCGCGCGGCTTAAGAAAAATGGCAAAATACGGCCATATTTTTTTCTCGAGGAAACAACCAAACAACAGTTTTCCTGCATTTCAAATGCATCCTAAAGCACAGCAAATGCATCAGAAACGGTCTAGTTCTTATTGAAACCCTAACCCTAACCCTAGGTCGGGCACTTTGGGAACTCAAATACTGTATCAAAAACATGTCTACAAATACAGCGTTCGAAAAGTCACCCAAATCGCTCCCAACTAGTCAGAAACATTTAAAATAATGTTTCTAAGCAATTCAATGTATCTGCAGTGAATCTGTTGTTTAAATTTCCAATATTTTTCTTTTTCTCACTTTCTCCTGAAATGGCGCAGAAAATGAGCCAGTCTTGTGGCGTTTGTGGGACTGCATTACAATTACCACTACAGTGCGGCTAAAAGTATAATTCTTTTGGGCATTAAATGCAACAAGCAGGATAAATTCACATACAGAATGTGTATTTTCAAACTTTTGATTTTTGACCCTTTTTGAGCGACAGCCGCGCGGCTAAAGAAAAATGGCAAAATACGGCCATATTTTTTTCTCGAGGAAACAACCAAACAACAATTTTCCTGCATTTCAAATGCATCCTAAAGCACAGCAAATGCATCAGAAACGGTCTAGTTCTTATTGAAACCCTAACCCTAACCCTAGGTCGGGCACTTTGGGAACTCAAATACTGTATCAAAAAAATGTCTACAAATACAGCGTTCGAAAAGTCACCCAAATCGCTCCCAACTAGTCAGAAACATTTAAAATAATGTTTCTAAGCAATTCAATTTATCTGCAGTAAATCTGTTGTTTAAATTTCCAATAGTTTTCTTTTTCTCACTTTCTCCTGAAATGGCGCAGAAAATGAGCAAGTCTTGTGGCGTTTGTGGGACTGCATTACAATTACCACTACAGTGTGGCTAAAAGTATCATTGTTTTGGGCATTAAATGCAACAAGCAGGATAAATTCACATATAGAATGTGTGTTTTCAAACTTTTGATTTTTGACCCTTTTTGAGCGACAGCCGCGCGGCTTAAGAAAAATGGCAAAATACGGCCATATTTTTTTCTCGAGGAAACAACCAAACAACAGTTTTCCTGCATTTCAAATGCATCCTAAAGCACAGCAAATGCATCAGAAACGGTCTAGTTCTTATTGAAACCCTAACCCTAACCCTAGGTCGGGCACTTTGGGAACTCAAATACTGTATCAAAAACATGTCTACAAATACAGCATTCGAAAAGTCACCCAAATCGCTCCCAACTAGTCAGAAACATTTAAAATAATGTTTCTAAGCAATTCAATGTATCTGCAGTGAATCTGTTGTTTAAATTTCCAATATTTTTCTTTTTCTCACTTTCTCCTGAAATGGCGCAGAAAATGAGCAAGTCTTGTGGCGTTTGTGGGACTGCATTGCAATTACCACTACAGTGCGGCTAAAAGTATAATTGTTTTGGGCATTAAATGCAACAAGCAGGATAAATTCACATACAGAATGTGTATTTTCAAACTTTTGACTTTTGACCCTTTTTGAGCGACAGCCGCGCGGCTAAAGAAAAATGGCAAAATACGGCCATATTTTTTTCTCGAGGAAACAACCAAACAACAATTTTCCTGCATTTCAAATGCATCCTAAAGCACAGCAAATGCATCAGAAACGGTCTAGTTCTTATTGAAACCCTAACCCTAACCCTAGGTCGGGCACTTTGGGAACTCAAATACTGTATCAAAAACATGTCTACAAATACAGCGTTCGAAAAGTCACCCAAATCGCTCCCAACTAGTCAGAAACATTTAAATTAATGTTTCTAAGCAATTCAATGTATCTGCAGTGAATCTGTTGTTTAAATTTCCAATATTTTTCTTTTTCTAACTTTCTCCTGAAATGGCGCAGAAAATGAACAATTCTTGTGGCGTTTGTGGGACTGCATTACAATTACCACTACAGTGTGGCTAAAAGTATCATTGTTTTGGGCATTAAATGCAACAAGCAGGATAAATTCACATACAGAATGTGTGTTTTCAAACTTTTGATTTTTGACCCTTTTTGAGCGACAGACGCGCGGCCTAAGAAAAATGGCAAAATACGGCCATATTTTTTTCTCGAGGAAACAACCAAACAACAGTTTTCCTGCATTTCAAATGCATCCTAAAGCACAGCAAATGCATCAGAAACGGTCTAGTTCTTATTGAAACCCTAACCCTAACCCTAGGTCGGGCACTTTGGGAACTCAAATACTGTATCAAAAACATGTCTACAAATACAGCGTTCGAAAAGTCACCCAAATCGCTCCCAACTAGTCAGAAACATTTAAAATAATGTTTCTAAGCAATTCAATGTATCTGCAGTGAATCTGTTGTTTAAATTTCCAATATTTTTCTTTTTCTCACTTTCTCCTGAAATGGCGCAGAAAATGAGCCAGTCTTGTGGCGTTTGTGGGACTGCATTACAATTACCACTACAGTGTGGCTAAAAGTATCATTGTTTTGGGCATTAAATGCAACAAGGAGGATAAATTCACATACAGAATGTGTGTTTTCAAACTTTTGATTTTTGACCCTTTTTGAGCGTCAGCCGCGCGGCTTAAGAAAAATGGCAAAATACGGCCATATTTTTTTCTCGAGGAAACAACCAAACAACAGTTTTCCTGCATTTCAAATGCATCCTAAAGCACAGCAAATGCATCAGAAACGGTCTAGTTCTTATTGAAACCCTAACCCTAACCCTAGGTCGGGCACTTTGGGAACTCAAATACTGTATCAAAAACATGTCTACAAATACAGCGTTCGAAAAGTCACCCAAATCGCTCCCAACTAGTCAGAAACATTTAAAATAATGTTTCTAAGCAATTCAATGTATCTGCAGTGAATCTGTTGTTTAAATTTCCAATATTTTTCTTTTTCTCACTTTCTCCTGAAATGGCGCAGAAAATGAGCCAGTCTTGTGGCGTTTGTGGGACTGCATTACAATTACCACTACAGTGTGGCTAAAAGTATCATTGTTTTGGGCATTAAATGCAACAAGGAGGATAAATTCACATACAGAATGTGTGTTTTCAAACTTTTGATTTTTGACCCTTTTTGAGCGTCAGCCGCGCGGCTTAAGAAAAATGGCAAAATACGGCCATATTTTTTTCTCGAGGAAACAACCAAACAACAGTTTTCCTGCATTTCAAATGCATCCTAAAGCACAGCAAATGCATCAGAAACGGTCTAGTTCTTATTGAAACCCTAACCCTAACCCTAGGTCGGGCACTTTGGGAACTCAAATACTGTATCAAAAACATGTCTACAAATACAGCGTTCGAAAAGTCACCCAAATCGCTCCCAACTAGTCAGAAACATTTAAATTAATGTTTCTAAGCAATTCAATGTATCTGCAGTGAATCTGTTGTTTAAATTTCCAATATTTTTCTTTTTCTCACTTTCTCCTGAAATGGCGCAGAAAATGAGCAAGTCTTGTGGCGTTTGTGGGACTGCATTACAATTACCACTACAGTGTGGCTAAAAGTATCATTGTTTTGGGCATTAAATGCAACAAGCAGGATAAATTCACATACAGAATGTGTGTTTTCAAACTTTTGATTTTTGACCCTTTTTGAGCGACAGCCGCGCGGCTTAAGAAAAATGGCAAAATACGGCCATATTTTTTTCTCGAGGAAACAACCAAACAACAGTTTTCCTGCATTTCAAATGCATCCTAAAGCACAGCAAATGCATCAGAAACGGTCTAGTTCTTATTGAAACCCTAACCCTAACCCTAGGTCGGGCACTTTGGGAACTCAAATACTGTATCAAAAACATG
The DNA here is from genome assembly GCF_055471065.1 of Atractosteus spatula. NCBI lineage: Eukaryota > Metazoa > Chordata > Actinopteri > Semionotiformes > Lepisosteidae > Atractosteus > Atractosteus spatula. Next base: position 29,788,100 of record NC_142718.1, read on the forward strand.
TCTACAAATACAGCGTTCGAAAAGTCACCCAAATCGCTCCCAACTAGTCAGAAACATTTAAAATAATGTTTCTAAGCAATTCAATGTATCTGCAGTGAATCTGTTGTTTAAATTTCCAATATTTTTCTTTTTCTCACTTTCTCCTGAAATGGCGCAGAAAATGAGCCAGTCTTGTGGCGTTTGTGGGACTGCATTACAATTACCACTACAGTGTGGCTAAAAGTATCATTGTTTTGGGCATTAAATGCAACAAGGAGGATAAATTCACATACAGAATGTGTGTTTTCAAACTTTTGATTTTTGACCCTTTTTGAGCGTCAGCCGCGCGGCTTAAGAAAAATGGCAAAATACGGCCATATTTTTTTCTCGAGGAAACAACCAAACAACAGTTTTCCTGCATTTCAAATGCATCCTAAAGCACAGCAAATGCATCAGAAACGGTCTAGTTCTTATTGAAACCCTAACCCTAACCCTAGGTCGGGCACTTTGGGAACTCAAATACTGTATCAAAAACATGTCTACAAATACAGCGTTCGAAAAGTCACCCAAATCGCTCCCAACTAGTCAGAAACATTTAAAATAATGTTTCTAAGCAATTCAATGTATCTGCAGTGAATCTGTTGTTTAAATTTCCAATATTTTTCTTTTTCTCACTTTCTCCTGAAATGGCGCAGAAAATGAGCCAGTCTTGTGGCGTTTGTGGGACTGCATTACAATTACCACTACAGTGTGGCTAAAAGTATCATTGTTTTGGGCATTAAATGCAACAAGGAGGATAAATTCACATACAGAATGTGTGTTTTCAAACTTTTGATTTTTGACCCTTTTTGAGCGTCAGCCGCGCGGCTTAAGAAAAATGGCAAAATACGGCCATATTTTTTTCTCGAGGAAACAACCAAACAACAGTTTTCCTGCATTTCAAATGCATCCTAAAGCACAGCAAATGCATCAGAAACGGTCTAGTTCTTATTGAAACCCTAACCCTAACCCTAGGTCGGGCACTTTGGGAACTCAAATACTGTATCAAAAACATGTCTACAAATACAGCGTTCGAAAAGTCACCCAAATCGCTCCCAACTAGTCAGAAACATTTAAAATAATGTTTCTAAGCAATTCAATGTATCTGCAGTGAATCTGTTGTTTAAATTTCCAATATTTTTCTTTTTCTCACTTTCTCCTGAAATGGCGCAGAAAATGAGCCAGTCTTGTGGCGTTTGTGGGACTGCATTACAATTACCACTACAGTGCGGCTAAAAGTATAATTCTTTTGGGCATTAAATGCAACAAGCAGGATAAATTCACATACAGAATGTGTATTTTCAAACTTTTGATTTTTGACCCTTTTTGAGCGACAGCCGCGCGGCTAAAGAAAAATGGCAAAATACGGCCATATTTTTTTCTCGAGGAAACAACCAAACAACAATTTTCCTGCATTTCAAATGCATCCTAAAGCACAGCAAATGCATCAGAAACGGTCTAGTTCTTATTGAAACCCTAACCCTAACCCTAGGTCGGGCACTTTGGGAACTCAAATACTGTATCAAAAAAATGTCTACAAATACAGCGTTCGAAAAGTCACCCAAATCGCTCCCAACTAGTCAGAAACATTTAAAATAATGTTTCTAAGCAATTCAATTTATCTGCAGTAAATCTGTTGTTTAAATTTCCAATAGTTTTCTTTTTCTCACTTTCTCCTGAAATGGCGCAGAAAATGAGCAAGTCTTGTGGCGTTTGTGGGACTGCATTACAATTACCACTACAGTGTGGCTAAAAGTATCATTGTTTTGGGCATTAAATGCAACAAGCAGGATAAATTCACATATAGAATGTGTGTTTTCAAACTTTTGATTTTTGACCCTTTTTGAGCGACAGCCGCGCGGCTTAAGAAAAATGGCAAAATACGGCCATATTTTTTTCTCGAGGAAACAACCAAACAACAGTTTTCCTGCATTTCAAATGCATCCTAAAGCACAGCAAATGCATCAGAAACGGTCTAGTTCTTATTGAAACCCTAACCCTAACCCTAGGTCGGGCACTTTGGGAACTCAAATACTGTATCAAAAACATGTCTACAAATACAGCGTTCGAAAAGTCACCCAAATCGCTCCCAACTAGTCAGAAACATTTAAAATAATGTTTCTAAGCAATTCAATGTATCTGCAGTGAATCTGTTGTTTAAATTTCCAATATTTTTCTTTTTCTCACTTTCTCCTGAAATGGCGCAGAAAATGAGCAAGTCTTGTGGCGTTTGTGGGACTGCATTGCAATTACCACTACAGTGCGGCTAAAAGTATAATTGTTTTGGGCATTAAATGCAACAAGCAGGATAAATTCACATACAGAATGTGTATTTTCAAACTTTTGATTTTTGACCCTTTTTGAGCGACAGCCGCGCGGCTAAAGAAAAATGGCAAAATACGGCCATATTTTTTTCTCGAGGAAACAACCAAACAACAATTTTCCTGCATTTCAAATGCATCCTAAAGCACAGCAAATGCATCAGAAACGGTCTAGTTCTTATTGAAACCCTAACCCTAACCCTAGGTCGGGCACTTTGGGAACTCAAATACTGTATCAAAAACATGTCTACAAATACAGCGTTCGAAAAGTCACCCAAATCGCTCCCAACTAGTCAGAAACATTTAAATTAATGTTTCTAAGCAATTCAATGTATCTGCAGTGAATCTGTTGTTTAAATTTCCAATATTTTTCTTTTTCTCACTTTCTCCTGAAATGGCGCAGAAAATGAACAAGTCTTGTGGCGTTTGTGGGACTGCATTACAATTACCACTACAGTGTGGCTAAAAGTATCATTGTTTTGGGCATTAAATGCAACAAGCAGGATAAATTCACATACAGAATGTGTGTTTTCAAACTTTTGATTTTTAACCCTTTTTGAGCGACAGACGCGCGGCTTAAGAAAAATGGCAAAATACGGCCATATTTTTTTCTCGAGGAAACAACCAAACAACAATTTTCCTGCATTTCAAATGCATCCTAAAGCACAGCAAATGCATCAGAAACGGTCTAGTTCTTATTGAAACCCTAACCCTAACCCTAGGTCGGGCACTTTGGGACTCAAATACTGTATCAAAAAAATGTCTACAAATACAGCGTTCGAAAAGTCACCCAAATCGCTCCCAACTAGTCAGAAACATTTAAAATAATGTTTCTAAGCAATTCAATGTATCTGCAGTAAATCTGTTGTTTAAATTTCCAATAGTTTTCTTTTTCTCACTTTCTCCTGAAATGGCGCAGAAAATGAGCAAGTCTTGTGGCGTTTGTGGGACTGCATTACAATTACCACTACAGTGTGGCTAAAAGTATCATTGTTTTGGGCATTAAATGCAACAAGCAGGATAAATTCACATATAGAATGTGTGTTTTCAAACTTTTGATTTTTGACCCTTTTTGAGCGACAGCCGCGCGGCTTAAGAAAAATGGCAAAATACGGCCATATTTTTTTCTCGAGGAAACAACCAAACAACAATTTTCCTGCATTTCAAATGCATCCTAAAGCACAGCAAATGCATCAGAAACGGTCTAGTTCTTATTGAAACCCTAACCCTAACCCTAGGTCGGGCACTTTGGGAACTCAAATACTGTATCAAAAACATGTCTACAAATACAGCGTTCGAAAAGTCACCCAAATCGCTCCCAACTAGTCAGAAACATTTAAAATAATGTTTCTAAGCAATTCAATGTATCTGCAGTGAATCTGTTGTTTAAATTTCCAATATTTTTCTTTTTCTCACTTTCTCCTGAAATGGCGCAGAAAATGAACAAGTCTTGTGGCGTTTGTGGGACTGCATTGCAATTACCACTACAGTGCGGCTAAAAGTATAATTGTTTTGGGCATTAAATGCAACAAGCAGGATAAATTCACATACAGAATGTGTATTTTCAAACTTTTGATTTTTGACCCTTTTTGAGCGACAGCCGCGCGGCTAAAGAAAAATGGCAAAATACGGCCATATTTTTTTCTCAAGGAAACAACCAAACAACAATTTTCCTGCATTTCAAATGCATCCTAAAGCACAGCAAATGCATCAGAAACGGTCTAGTTCTTATTGAAACCCTAACCCTAACCCTAGGTCGGGCACTTTGGGAACTCAAATACTGTATCAAAAACATGTCTACAAATACAGCGTTCGAAAAGTCACCCAAATCGCTCCCAACTAGTCAGAAACATTTAAATTAATGTTTCTAAGCAATTCAATGTATCTGCAGTGAATCTGTTGTTTAAATTTCCAATATTTTTCTTTTTCTCACTTTCTCCTGAAATGGCGCAGAAAATGAGCAAGTCTTGTGGCGTTTGTGGGACTGCATTACAATTACCACTACAGTGTGGCTAAAAGTATCATTGTTTTGGGCATTAAATGCAACAAGGAGGATAAATTCACATACAGAATGTGTGTTTTCAAACTTTTGATTTTTGACCCTTTTTGAGCGACAGCCGCGCGGCTTAAGAAAAATGGCAAAATACGGCCATATTTTTTTCTCGAGGAAACAACCAAACAACAATTTTCCTGCATTTCAAATGCATCCTAAAGCACAGCAAATGCATCAGAAACGGTCTAGTTCTTATTGAAACCCTAACCCTAACCCTAGGTCGGGCACTTTGGGAACTCAAATACTGTATCAAAAACATGTCTACAAATACAGCGTTCGAAAAGTCACCCAAATCGCTCCCAACTAGTCAGAAACATTTAAAATAATGTTTCTAAGCAATTCAATGTATCTGCAGTGAATCTGTTGTTTAAATTTCCAATATTTTTCTTTTTCTCACTTTCTCCTGAAATGGCGCAGAAAATGAGCAAGTCTTGTGGCGTTTGTGGGACTGCATTACAATTACCACTACAGTGTGGCTAAAAGTATCATTGTTTTGGGCATTAAATGCAACAAGCAGGATAAATTCACATACAGAATGTGTGTTTTCAAACTTTTGATTTTTGACCCTTTTTGAGCGACAGCCGCGCGGCTTAAGAAAAATGGCAAAATACGGCCATATTTTTTTCTCGAGGAAACAACCAAACAACAGTTTTCCTGCATTTCAAATGCATCCTAAAGCACAGCAAATGCATCAGAAACGGTCTAGTTCTTATTGAAACCCTAACCCTAACCCTAGGTCGGGCACTTTGGGAACTCAAATACTGTATCAAAAACATGTCTACAAATACAGCGTTCGAAAAGTCACCCAAATCGCTCCCAACTAGTCAGAAACATTTAAAATAATGTTTCTAAGCAATTCAATGTATCTGCAGTGAATCTGTTGTTTAAATTTCCAATATTTTTCTTTTTCTCACTTTCTCCTGAAATGGCGCAGAAAATGAGCCAGTCTTGTGGCGTTTGTGGGACTGCATTACAATTACCACTACAGTGTGGCTAAAAGTATCATTGTTTTGGGCATTAAATGCAACAAGGAGGATAAATTCACATACAGAATGTGTGTTTTCAAACTTTTGATTTTTGACCCTTTTTGAGCGTCAGCCGCGCGGCTTAAGAAAAATGGCAAAATACGGCCATATTTTTTTCTCGAGGAAACAACCAAACAACAGTTTTCCTGCATTTCAAATGCATCCTAAAGCACAGCAAATGCATCAGAAACGGTCTAGTTCTTATTGAAACCCTAACCCTAACCCTAGGTCGGGCACTTTGGGAACTCAAATACTGTATCAAAAACATGTCTACAAATACAGCGTTCGAAAAGTCACCCAAATCGCTCCCAACTAGTCAGAAACATTTAAAATAATGTTTCTAAGCAATTCAATGTATCTGCAGTGAATCTGTTGTTTAAATTTCCAATATTTTTCTTTTTCTCACTTTCTCCTGAAATGGCGCAGAAAATGAGCCAGTCTTGTGGCGTTTGTGGGACTGCATTACAATTACCACTACAGTGTGGCTAAAAGTATCATTGTTTTGGGCATTAAATGCAACAAGGAGGATAAATTCACATACAGAATGTGTGTTTTCAAACTTTTGATTTTTGACCCTTTTTGAGCGTCAGCCGCGCGGCTTAAGAAAAATGGCAAAATACGGCCATATTTTTTTCTCGAGGAAACAACCAAACAACAGTTTTCCTGCATTTCAAATGCATCCTAAAGCACAGCAAATGCATCAGAAACGGTCTAGTTCTTATTGAAACCCTAACCCTAACCCTAGGTCGGGCACTTTGGGAACTCAAATACTGTATCAAAAACATGTCTACAAATACAGCGTTCGAAAAGTCACCCAAATCGCTCCCAACTAGTCAGAAACATTTAAAATAATGTTTCTAAGCAATTCAATGTATCTGCAGTGAATCTGTTGTTTAAATTTCCAATATTTTTCTTTTTCTCACTTTCTCCTGAAATGGCGCAGAAAATGAGCCAGTCTTGTGGCGTTTGTGGGACTGCATTACAATTACCACTACAGTGCGGCTAAAAGTATAATTCTTTTGGGCATTAAATGCAACAAGCAGGATAAATTCACATACAGAATGTGTATTTTCAAACTTTTGATTTTTGACCCTTTTTGAGCGACAGCCGCGCGGCTAAAGAAAAATGGCAAAATACGGCCATATTTTTTTCTCGAGGAAACAACCAAACAACAATTTTCCTGCATTTCAAATGCATCCTAAAGCACAGCAAATGCATCAGAAACGGTCTAGTTCTTATTGAAACCCTAACCCTAACCCTAGGTCGGGCACTTTGGGAACTCAAATACTGTATCAAAAAAATGTCTACAAATACAGCGTTCGAAAAGTCACCCAAATCGCTCCCAACTAGTCAGAAACATTTAAAATAATGTTTCTAAGCAATTCAATTTATCTGCAGTAAATCTGTTGTTTAAATTTCCAATAGTTTTCTTTTTCTCACTTTCTCCTGAAATGGCGCAGAAAATGAGCAAGTCTTGTGGCGTTTGTGGGACTGCATTACAATTACCACTACAGTGTGGCTAAAAGTATCATTGTTTTGGGCATTAAATGCAACAAGCAGGATAAATTCACATATAGAATGTGTGTTTTCAAACTTTTGATTTTTGACCCTTTTTGAGCGACAGCCGCGCGGCTTAAGAAAAATGGCAAAATACGGCCATATTTTTTTCTCGAGGAAACAACCAAACAACAGTTTTCCTGCATTTCAAATGCATCCTAAAGCACAGCAAATGCATCAGAAACGGTCTAGTTCTTATTGAAACCCTAACCCTAACCCTAGGTCGGGCACTTTGGGAACTCAAATACTGTATCAAAAACATGTCTACAAATACAGCGTTCGAAAAGTCACCCAAATCGCTCCCAACTAGTCAGAAACATTTAAAATAATGTTTCTAAGCAATTCAATGTATCTGCAGTGAATCTGTTGTTTAAATTTCCAATATTTTTCTTTTTCTCACTTTCTCCTGAAATGGCGCAGAAAATGAGCAAGTCTTGTGGCGTTTGTGGGACTGCATTGCAATTACCACTACAGTGCGGCTAAAAGTATAATTGTTTTGGGCATTAAATGCAACAAGCAGGATAAATTCACATACAGAATGTGTATTTTCAAACTTTTGATTTTTGACCCTTTTTGAGCGACAGCCGCGCGGCTAAAGAAAAATGGCAAAATACGGCCATATTTTTTTCTCGAGGAAACAACCAAACAACAATTTTCCTGCATTTCAAATGCATCCTAAAGCACAGCAAATGCATCAGAAACGGTCTAGTTCTTATTGAAACCCTAACCCTAACCCTAGGTCGGGCACTTTGGGAACTCAAATACTGTATCAAAAACATGTCTACAAATACAGCGTTCGAAAAGTCACCCAAATCGCTCCCAACTAGTCAGAAACATTTAAATTAATGTTTCTAAGCAATTCAATGTATCTGCAGTGAATCTGTTGTTTAAATTTCCAATATTTTTCTTTTTCTCACTTTCTCCTGAAATGGCGCAGAAAATGAACAAGTCTTGTGGCGTTTGTGGGACTGCATTACAATTACCACTACAGTGTGGCTAAAAGTATCATTGTTTTGGGCATTAAATGCAACAAGCAGGATAAATTCACATACAGAATGTGTGTTTTCAAACTTTTGATTTTTAACCCTTTTTGAGCGACAGACGCGCGGCTTAAGAAAAATGGCAAAATACGGCCATATTTTTTTCTCGAGGAAACAACCAAACAACAATTTTCCTGCATTTCAAATGCATCCTAAAGCACAGCAAATGCATCAGAAACGGTCTAGTTCTTATTGAAACCCTAACCCTAACCCTAGGTCGGGCACTTTGGGACTCAAATACTGTATCAAAAAAATGTCTACAAATACAGCGTTCGAAAAGTCACCCAAATCGCTCCCAACTAGTCAGAAACATTTAAAATAATGTTTCTAAGCAATTCAATGTATCTGCAGTAAATCTGTTGTTTAAATTTCCAATAGTTTTCTTTTTCTCACTTTCTCCTGAAATGGCGCAGAAAATGAGCAAGTCTTGTGGCGTTTGTGGGACTGCATTACAATTACCACTACAGTGTGGCTAAAAGTATCATTGTTTTGGGCATTAAATGCAACAAGCAGGATAAATTCACATATAGAATGTGTGTTTTCAAACTTTTGATTTTTGACCCTTTTTGAGCGACAGCCGCGCGGCTTAAGAAAAATGGCAAAATACGGCCATATTTTTTTCTCGAGGAAACAACCAAACAACAATTTTCCTGCATTTCAAATGCATCCTAAAGCACAGCAAATGCATCAGAAACGGTCTAGTTCTTATTGAAACCCTAACCCTAACCCTAGGTCGGGCACTTTGGGAACTCAAATACTGTATCAAAAACATGTCTACAAATACAGCGTTCGAAAAGTCACCCAAATCGCTCCCAACTAGTCAGAAACATTTAAAATAATGTTTCTAAGCAATTCAATGTATCTGCAGTGAATCTGTTGTTTAAATTTCCAATATTTTTCTTTTTCTCACTTTCTCCTGAAATGGCGCAGAAAATGAACAAGTCTTGTGGCGTTTGTGGGACTGCATTGCAATTACCACTACAGTGCGGCTAAAAGTATAATTGTTTTGGGCATTAAATGCAACAAGCAGGATAAATTCACATACAGAATGTGTATTTTCAAACTTTTGATTTTTGACCCTTTTTGAGCGACAGCCGCGCGGCTAAAGAAAAATGGCAAAATACGGCCATATTTTTTTCTCAAGGAAACAACCAAACAACAATTTTCCTGCATTTCAAATGCATCCTAAAGCACAGCAAATGCATCAGAAACGGTCTAGTTCTTATTGAAACCCTAACCCTAACCCTAGGTCGGGCACTTTGGGAACTCAAATACTGTATCAAAAACATGTCTACAAATACAGCGTTCGAAAAGTCACCCAAATCGCTCCCAACTAGTCAGAAACATTTAAATTAATGTTTCTAAGCAATTCAATGTATCTGCAGTGAATCTGTTGTTTAAATTTCCAATATTTTTCTTTTTCTCACTTTCTCCTGAAATGGCGCAGAAAATGAGCAAGTCTTGTGGCGTTTGTGGGACTGCATTACAATTACCACTACAGTGTGGCTAAAAGTATCATTGTTTTGGGCATTAAATGCAACAAGGAGGATAAATTCACATACAGAATGTGTGTTTTCAAACTTTTGATTTTTGACCCTTTTTGAGCGACAGCCGCGCGGCTTAAGAAAAATGGCAAAATACGGCCATATTTTTTTCTCGAGGAAACAACCAAACAACAGTTTTCCTGCATTTCAAATGCATCCTAAAGCACAGCAAATGCATCAGAAACGGTCTAGTTCTTATTGAAACCCTAACCCTAACCCTAGGTCGGGCACTTTGGGAACTCAAATACTGTATCAAAAACATGTCTACAAATACAGCGTTCGAAAAGTCACCCAAATCGCTCCCAACTAGTCAGAAACATTTAAAATAATGTTTCTAAGCAATTCAATGTATCTGCAGTGAATCTGTTGTTTAAATTTCCAATATTTTTCTTTTTCTCACTTTCTCCTGAAATGGCGCAGAAAATGAGCAAGTCTTGTGGCGTTTGTGGGACTGCATTGCAATTACCACTACAGTGCGGCTAAAAGTATAATTGTTTTGGGCATTAAATGCAACAAGCAGGATAAATTCACATACAGAATGTGTATTTTCAAACTTTTGATTTTTGACCCTTTTTGAGCGACAGCCGCGCGGCTAAAGAAAAATGGCAAAATACGGCCATATTTTTTTCTCGAGGAAACAACCAAACAACAATTTTCCTGCATTTCAAATGCATCCTAAAGCACAGCAAATGCATCAGAAACGGTCTAGTTCTTATTGAAACCCTAACCCTAACCCTAGGTCGGGCACTTTGGGAACTCAAATACTGTATCAAAAACATGTCTACAAATACAGCGTTCGAAAAGTCACCCAAATCGCTCCCAACTAGTCAGAAACATTTAAATTAATGTTTCTAAGCAATTCAATGTATCTGCAGTGAATCTGTTGTTTAAATTTCCAATATTTTTCTTTTTCTCACTTTCTCCTGAAATGGCGCAGAAAATGAACAAGTCTTGTGGCGTTTGTGGGACTGCATTACAATTACCACTACAGTGTGGCTAAAAGTATCATTGTTTTGGGCATTAAATGCAACAAGCAGGATAAATTCACATACAGAATGTGTGTTTTCAAACTTTTGATTTTTAACCCTTTTTGAGCGACAGACGCGCGGCTTAAGAAAAATGGCAAAATACGGCCATATTTTTTTCTCGAGGAAACAACCAAACAACAATTTTCCTGCATTTCAAATGCATCCTAAAGCACAGCAAATGCATCAGAAACGGTCTAGTTCTTATTGAAACCCTAACCCTAACCCTAGGTCGGGCACTTTGGGACTCAAATACTGTATCAAAAAAATGTCTACAAATACAGCGTTCGAAAAGTCACCCAAATCGCTCCCAACTAGTCAGAAACATTTAAAATAATGTTTCTAAGCAATTCAATGTATCTGCAGTAAATCTGTTGTTTAAATTTCCAATAGTTTTCTTTTTCTCACTTTCTCCTGAAATGGCGCAGAAAATGAGCAAGTCTTGTGGCGTTTGTGGGACTGCATTACAATTACCACTACAGTGTGGCTAAAAGTATCATTGTTTTGGGCATTAAATGCAACAAGCAGGATAAATTCACATATAGAATGTGTGTTTTCAAACTTTTGATTTTTGACCCTTTTTGAGCGACAGCCGCGCGGCTTAAGAAAAATGGCAAAATACGGCCATATTTTTTTCTCGAGGAAACAACCAAACAACAATTTTCCTGCATTTCAAATGCATCCTAAAGCACAGCAAATGCATCAGAAACGGTCTAGTTCTTATTGAAACCCTAACCCTAACCCTAGGTCGGGCACTTTGGGAACTCAAATACTGTATCAAAAACATGTCTACAAATACAGCGTTCGAAAAGTCACCCAAATCGCTCCCAACTAGTCAGAAACATTTAAAATAATGTTTCTAAGCAATTCAATGTATCTGCAGTGAATCTGTTGTTTAAATTTCCAATATTTTTCTTTTTCTCACTTTCTCCTGAAATGGCGCAGAAAATGAACAAGTCTTGTGGCGTTTGTGGGACTGCATTGCAATTACCACTACAGTGCGGCTAAAAGTATAATTGTTTTGGGCATTAAATGCAACAAGCAGGATAAATTCACATACAGAATGTGTATTTTCAAACTTTTGATTTTTGACCCTTTTTGAGCGACAGCCGCGCGGCTAAAGAAAAATGGCAAAATACGGCCATATTTTTTTCTCAAGGAAACAACCAAACAACAATTTTCCTGCATTTCAAATGCATCCTAAAGCACAGCAAATGCATCAGAAACGGTCTAGTTCTTATTGAAACCCTAACCCTAACCCTAGGTCGGGCACTTTGGGAACTCAAATACTGTATCAAAAACATGTCTACAAATACAGCGTTCGAAAAGTCACCCAAATCGCTCCCAACTAGTCAGAAACATTTAAATTAATGTTTCTAAGCAATTCAATGTATCTGCAGTGAATCTGTTGTTTAAATTTCCAATATTTTTCTTTTTCTCACTTTCTCCTGAAATGGCGCAGAAAATGAGCAAGTCTTGTGGCGTTTGTGGGACTGCATTACAATTACCACTACAGTGTGGCTAAAAGTATCATTGTTTTGGGCATTAAATGCAACAAGGAGGATAAATTCACATACAGAATGTGTGTTTTCAAACTTTTGATTTTTGACCCTTTTTGAGCGACAGCCGCGCGGCTTAAGAAAAATGGCAAAATACGGCCATATTTTTTTCTCGAGGAAACAACCAAACAACAATTTTCCTGCATTTCAAATGCATCCTAAAGCACAGCAAATGCATCAGAAACGGTCTAGTTCTTATTGAAACCCTAACCCTAACCCTAGGTCGGGCACTTTGGGAACTCAAATACTGTATCAAAAACATGTCTACAAATACAGCGTTCGAAAAGTCACCCAAATCGCTCCCAACTAGTCAGAAACATTTAAAATAATGTTTCTAAGCAATTCAATGTATCTGCAGTGAATCTGTTGTTTAAATTTCCAATATTTTTCTTTTTCTCACTTTCTCCTGAAATGGTGCAGAAAATGAGCAAGTCTTGTGGCGTTTGTGGGACTGCATTGCAATTACCACTACAGTGCGGCTAAAAGTATAATTGTTTTGGGCATTAAATGCAACAAGCAGGATAAATTCACATACAGAATGTGTATTTTCAAACTTTTGATTTTTGACCCTTTTTGAGCGACAGCCGCGCGGCTAAAGAAAAATGGCAAAATACGGCCATATTTTTTTCTCGAGGAAACAACCAAACAACAATTTTCCTGCATTTCAAATGCATCCTAAAGCACAGCAAATGCATCAGAAACGGTCTAGTTCTTATTGAAACCCTAACCCTAACCCTAGGTCGGGCACTTTGGGAACTCAAATACTGTATCAAAAACATGTCTACAAATACAGCGTTCGAAAAGTCACCCAAATCGCTCCCAACTAGTCAGAAACATTTAAATTAATGTTTCTAAGCAATTCAATGTATCTGCAGTGAATCTGTTGTTTAAATTTCCAATATTTTTCTTTTTCTCACTTTCTCCTGAAATGGCGCAGAAAATGAGCAAGTCTTGTGGCGTTTGTGGGACTGCATTGCAATTACCACTACAGTGCGGCTAAAAGTATAATTGTTTTGGGCATTAAATGCAACAAGCAGGATAAATTCACATACAGAATGTGTATTTTCAAACTTTTGATTTTTGACCCTTTTTGAGCGACAGCCGCGCGGCTAAAGAAAAATGGCAAAATACGGCCATATTTTTTTCTCGAGGAAACAACCAAACAACAATTTTCCTGCATTTCAAATGCATCCTAAAGCACAGCAAATGCATCAGAAACGGTCTAGTTCTTATTGAAACCCTAACCCTAACCCTAGGTCGGGCACTTTGGGAACTCAAATACTGTATCAAAAACATGTCTACAAATACAGCGTTCGAAAAGTCACCCAAATCGCTCCCAACTAGTCAGAAACATTTAAATTAATGTTTCTAAGCAATTCAATGTATCTGCAGTGAATCTGTTGTTTAAATTTCCAATATTTTTCTTTTTCTCACTTTCTCCTGAAATGGCGCAGAAAATGAGCAAGTCTTGTGGCGTTTGTGGGACTGCATTACAATTACCACTACAGTGTGGCTAAAAGTATCATTGTTTTGGGCATTAAATGCAACAAGCAGGATAAATTCACATACAGAATGTGTGTTTTCAAACTTTTGATTTTTGACCCTTTTTGAGCGACAGCCGCGCAGCTTAAGAAAAATGGCAAAATACGGCCATATTTTTTTCTCGAGGAAACAACCAAACAACAGTTTTCCTGCATTTCAAATGCATCCTAAAGCACAGCAAATGCATCAGAAACGGTCTAGTTCTTATTGAAACCCTAACCCTAACCCTAGGTCGGGCACTTTGGGAACTCAAATACTGTATCAAAAACATGTCTACAAATACAGCGTTCGAAAAGTCACCCAAATCGCTCCCAACTAGTCAGAAACATTTAAAATAATGTTTCTAAGCAATTCAATGTATCTGCAGTGAATCTGTTGTTTAAATTTCCAATATTTTTCTTTTTCTCACTTTCTCCTGAAATGGCGCAGAAAATGAGCCAGTCTTGTGGCGTTTGTGGGACTGCATTACAATTACCACTACAGTGTGGCTAAAAGTATCATTGTTTTGGGCATTAAATGCAACAAGGAGGATAAATTCACATACAGAATGTGTGTTTTCAAACTTTTGATTTTTGACCCTTTTTGAGCGTCAGCCGCGCGGCTTAAGAAAAATGGCAAAATACGGCCATATTTTTTTCTCGAGGAAACAACCAAACAACAGTTTTCCTGCATTTCAAATGCATCCTAAAGCACAGCAAATGCATCAGAAACGGTCTAGTTCTTATTGAAACCCTAACCCTAACCCTAGGTCGGGCACTTTGGGAACTCAAATACTGTATCAAAAACATGTCTACAAATACAGCGTTCGAAAAGTCACCCAAATCGCTCCCAACTAGTCAGAAACATTTAAAATAATGTTTCTAAGCAATTCAATGTATCTGCAGTGAATCTGTTGTTTAAATTTCCAATATTTTTCTTTTTCTCACTTTCTCCTGAAATGGCGCAGAAAATGAGCCAGTCTTGTGGCGTTTGTGGGACTGCATTACAATTACCACTACAGTGTGGCTAAAAGTATCATTGTTTTGGGCATTAAATGCAACAAGGAGGATAAATTCACATACAGAATGTGTGTTTTCAAACTTTTGATTTTTGACCCTTTTTGAGCGTCAGCCGCGCGGCTTAAGAAAAATGGCAAAATACGGCCATATTTTTTTCTCGAGGAAACAACCAAACAACAGTTTTCCTGCATTTCAAATGCATCCTAAAGCACAGCAAATGCATCAGAAACGGTCTAGTTCTTATTGAAACCCTAACCCTAACCCTAGGTCGGGCACTTTGGGAACTCAAATACTGTATCAAAAACATGTCTACAAATACAGCGTTCGAAAAGTCACCCAAATCGCTCCCAACTAGTCAGAAACATTTAAAATAATGTTTCTAAGCAATTCAATGTATCTGCAGTGAATCTGTTGTTTAAATTTCCAATATTTTTCTTTTTCTCACTTTCTCCTGAAATGGCGCAGAAAATGAGCCAGTCTTGTGGCGTTTGTGGGACTGCATTACAATTACCACTACAGTGCGGCTAAAAGTATAATTCTTTTGGGCATTAAATGCAACAAGCAGGATAAATTCACATACAGAATGTGTATTTTCAAACTTTTGATTTTTGACCCTTTTTGAGCGACAGCCGCGCGGCTAAAGAAAAATGGCAAAATACGGCCATATTTTTTTCTCGAGGAAACAACCAAACAACAATTTTCCTGCATTTCAAATGCATCCTAAAGCACAGCAAATGCATCAGAAACGGTCTAGTTCTTATTGAAACCCTAACCCTAACCCTAGGTCGGGCACTTTGGGAACTCAAATACTGTATCAAAAAAATGTCTACAAATACAGCGTTCGAAAAGTCACCCAAATCGCTCCCAACTAGTCAGAAACATTTAAAATAATGTTTCTAAGCAATTCAATTTATCTGCAGTAAATCTGTTGTTTAAATTTCCAATAGTTTTCTTTTTCTCACTTTCTCCTGAAATGGCGCAGAAAATGAGCAAGTCTTGTGGCGTTTGTGGGACTGCATTACAATTACCACTACAGTGTGGCTAAAAGTATCATTGTTTTGGGCATTAAATGCAACAAGCAGGATAAATTCACATATAGAATGTGTGTTTTCAAACTTTTGATTTTTGACCCTTTTTGAGCGACAGCCGCGCGGCTTAAGAAAAATGGCAAAATACGGCCATATTTTTTTCTCGAGGAAACAACCAAACAACAGTTTTCCTGCATTTCAAATGCATCCTAAAGCACAGCAAATGCATCAGAAACGGTCTAGTTCTTATTGAAACCCTAACCCTAACCCTAGGTCGGGCACTTTGGGAACTCAAATACTGTATCAAAAACATGTCTACAAATACAGCGTTCGAAAAGTCACCCAAATCGCTCCCAACTAGTCAGAAACATTTAAAATAATGTTTCTAAGCAATTCAATGTATCTGCAGTGAATCTGTTGTTTAAATTTCCAATATTTTTCTTTTTCTCACTTTCTCCTGAAATGGCGCAGAAAATGAGCAAGTCTTGTGGCGTTTGTGGGACTGCATTGCAATTACCACTACAGTGCGGCTAAAAGTATAATTGTTTTGGGCATTAAATGCAACAAGCAGGATAAATTCACATACAGAATGTGTATTTTCAAACTTTTGATTTTTGACCCTTTTTGAGCGACAGCCGCGCGGCTAAAGAAAAATGGCAAAATACGGCCATATTTTTTTCTCGAGGAAACAACCAAACAACAATTTTCCTGCATTTCAAATGCATCCTAAAGCACAGCAAATGCATCAGAAACGGTCTAGTTCTTATTGAAACCCTAACCCTAACCCTAGGTCGGGCACTTTGGGAACTCAAATACTGTATCAAAAACATGTCTACAAATACAGCGTTCGAAAAGTCACCCAAATCGCTCCCAACTAGTCAGAAACATTTAAATTAATGTTTCTAAGCAATTCAATGTATCTGCAGTGAATCTGTTGTTTAAATTTCCAATATTTTTCTTTTTCTCACTTTCTCCTGAAATGGCGCAGAAAATGAACAAGTCTTGTGGCGTTTGTGGGACTGCATTACAATTACCACTACAGTGTGGCTAAAAGTATCATTGTTTTGGGCATTAAATGCAACAAGCAGGATAAATTCACATACAGAATGTGTGTTTTCAAACTTTTGATTTTTAACCCTTTTTGAGCGACAGACGCGCGGCTTAAGAAAAATGGCAAAATACGGCCATATTTTTTTCTCGAGGAAACAACCAAACAACAATTTTCCTGCATTTCAAATGCATCCTAAAGCACAGCAAATGCATCAGAAACGGTCTAGTTCTTATTGAAACCCTAACCCTAACCCTAGGTCGGGCACTTTGGGACTCAAATACTGTATCAAAAAAATGTCTACAAATACAGCGTTCGAAAAGTCACCCAAATCGCTCCCAACTAGTCAGAAACATTTAAAATAATGTTTCTAAGCAATTCAATGTATCTGCAGTAAATCTGTTGTTTAAATTTCCAATAGTTTTCTTTTTCTCACTTTCTCCTGAAATGGCGCAGAAAATGAGCAAGTCTTGTGGCGTTTGTGGGACTGCATTACAATTACCACTACAGTGTGGCTAAAAGTATCATTGTTTTGGGCATTAAATGCAACAAGCAGGATAAATTCACATATAGAATGTGTGTTTTCAAACTTTTGATTTTTGACCCTTTTTGAGCGACAGCCGCGCGGCTTAAGAAAAATGGCAAAATACGGCCATATTTTTTTCTCGAGGAAACAACCAAACAACAATTTTCCTGCATTTCAAATGCATCCTAAAGCACAGCAAATGCATCAGAAACGGTCTAGTTCTTATTGAAACCCTAACCCTAACCCTAGGTCGGGCACTTTGGGAACTCAAATACTGTATCAAAAACATGTCTACAAATACAGCGTTCGAAAAGTCACCCAAATCGCTCCCAACTAGTCAGAAACATTTAAAATAATGTTTCTAAGCAATTCAATGTATCTGCAGTGAATCTGTTGTTTAAATTTCCAATATTTTTCTTTTTCTCACTTTCTCCTGAAATGGCGCAGAAAATGAACAAGTCTTGTGGCGTTTGTGGGACTGCATTGCAATTACCACTACAGTGCGGCTAAAAGTATAATTGTTTTGGGCATTAAATGCAACAAGCAGGATAAATTCACATACAGAATGTGTATTTTCAAACTTTTGATTTTTGACCCTTTTTGAGCGACAGCCGCGCGGCTAAAGAAAAATGGCAAAATACGGCCATATTTTTTTCTCAAGGAAACAACCAAACAACAATTTTCCTGCATTTCAAATGCATCCTAAAGCACAGCAAATGCATCAGAAACGGTCTAGTTCTTATTGAAACCCTAACCCTAACCCTAGGTCGGGCACTTTGGGAACTCAAATACTGTATCAAAAACATGTCTACAAATACAGCGTTCGAAAAGTCACCCAAATCGCTCCCAACTAGTCAGAAACATTTAAATTAATGTTTCTAAGCAATTCAATGTATCTGCAGTGAATCTGTTGTTTAAATTTCCAATATTTTTCTTTTTCTCACTTTCTCCTGAAATGGCGCAGAAAATGAGCAAGTCTTGTGGCGTTTGTGGGACTGCATTACAATTACCACTACAGTGTGGCTAAAAGTATCATTGTTTTGGGCATTAAATGCAACAAGGAGGATAAATTCACATACAGAATGTGTGTTTTCAAACTTTTGATTTTTGACCCTTTTTGAGCGACAGCCGCGCGGCTTAAGAAAAATGGCAAAATACGGCCATATTTTTTTCTCGAGGAAACAACCAAACAACAATTTTCCTGCATTTCAAATGCATCCTAAAGCACAGCAAATGCATCAGAAACGGTCTAGTTCTTATTGAAACCCTAACCCTAACCCTAGGTCGGGCACTTTGGGAACTCAAATACTGTATCAAAAACATGTCTACAAATACAGCGTTCGAAAAGTCACCCAAATCGCTCCCAACTAGTCAGAAACATTTAAAATAATGTTTCTAAGCAATTCAATGTATCTGCAGTGAATCTGTTGTTTAAATTTCCAATATTTTTCTTTTTCTCACTTTCTCCTGAAATGGTGCAGAAAATGAGCAAGTCTTGTGGCGTTTGTGGGACTGCATTGCAATTACCACTACAGTGCGGCTAAAAGTATAATTGTTTTGGGCATTAAATGCAACAAGCAGGATAAATTCACATACAGAATGTGTATTTTCAAACTTTTGATTTTTGACCCTTTTTGAGCGACAGCCGCGCGGCTAAAGAAAAATGGCAAAATACGGCCATATTTTTTTCTCGAGGAAACAACCAAACAACAATTTTCCTGCATTTCAAATGCATCCTAAAGCACAGCAAATGCATCAGAAACGGTCTAGTTCTTATTGAAACCCTAACCCTAACCCTAGGTCGGGCACTTTGGGAACTCAAATACTGTATCAAAAACATGTCTACAAATACAGCGTTCGAAAAGTCACCCAAATCGCTCCCAACTAGTCAGAAACATTTAAATTAATGTTTCTAAGCAATTCAATGTATCTGCAGTGAATCTGTTGTTTAAATTTCCAATATTTTTCTTTTTCTCACTTTCTCCTGAAATGGCGCAGAAAATGAGCAAGTCTTGTGGCGTTTGTGGGACTGCATTACAATTACCACTACAGTGTGGCTAAAAGTATCATTGTTTTGGGCATTAAATGCAACAAGCAGGATAAATTCACATACAGAATGTGTGTTTTCAAACTTTTGATTTTTGACCCTTTTTGAGCGACAGCCGCGCAGCTTAAGAAAAATGGCAAAATACGGCCATATTTTTTTCTCGAGGAAACAACCAAACAACAGTTTTCCTGCATTTCAAATGCATCCTAAAGCACAGCAAATGCATCAGAAACGGTCTAGTTCTTATTGAAACCCTAACCCTAACCCTAGGTCGGGCACTTTGGGAACTCAAATACTGTATCAAAAACATGTCTACAAATACAGCGTTCGAAAAGTCACCCAAATCGCTCCCAACTAGTCAGAAACATTTAAAATAATGTTTCTAAGCAATTCAATGTATCTGCAGTGAATCTGTTGTTTAAATTTCCAATATTTTTCTTTTTCTCACTTTCTCCTGAAATGGCGCAGAAAATGAGCCAGTCTTGTGGCGTTTGTGGGACTGCATTACAATTACCACTACAGTGCGGCTAAAAGTATAATTCTTTTGGGCATTAAATGCAACAAGCAGGATAAATTCACATACAGAATGTGTATTTTCAAACTTTTGATTTTTGACCCTTTTTGAGCGACAGCCGCGCGGCTAAAGAAAAATGGCAAAATACGGCCATATTTTTTTCTCGAGGAAACAACCAAACAACAATTTTCCTGCATTTCAAATGCATCCTAAAGCACAGCAAATGCATCAGAAACGGTCTAGTTCTTATTGAAACCCTAACCCTAACCCTAGGTCGGGCACTTTGGGAACTCAAATACTGTATCAAAAAAATGTCTACAAATACAGCGTTCGAAAAGTCACCCAAATCGCTCCCAACTAGTCAGAAACATTTAAAATAATGTTTCTAAGCAATTCAATGTATCTGCAGTGAATCTGTTGTTTAAATTTCCAATATTTTTCTTTTTCTCACTTTCTCCTGAAATGGCGCAGAAAATGAGCCAGTCTTGTGGCGTTTGTGGGACTGCATTACAATTACCACTACAGTGTGGCTAAAAGTATCATTGTTTTGGGCATTAAATGCAACAAGGAGGATAAATTCACATACAGAATGTGTGTTTTCAAACTTTTGATTTTTGACCCTTTTTGAGCGTCAGCCGCGCGGCTTAAGAAAAATGGCAAAATACGGCCATATTTTTTTCTCGAGGAAACAACCAAACAACAGTTTTCCTGCATTTCAAATGCATCCTAAAGCACAGCAAATGCATCAGAAACGGTCTAGTTCTTATTGAAACCCTAACCCTAACCCTAGGTCGGGCACTTTGGGAACTCAAATACTGTATCAAAAACATGTCTACAAATACAGCGTTCGAAAAGTCACCCAAATCGCTCCCAACTAGTCAGAAACATTTAAAATAATGTTTCTAAGCAATTCAATGTATCTGCAGTGAATCTGTTGTTTAAATTTCCAATATTTTTCTTTTTCTCACTTTCTCCTGAAATGGCGCAGAAAATGAGCCAGTCTTGTGGCGTTTGTGGGACTGCATTACAATTACCACTACAGTGCGGCTAAAAGTATAATTCTTTTGGGCATTAAATGCAACAAGCAGGATAAATTCACATACAGAATGTGTATTTTCAAACTTTTGATTTTTGACCCTTTTTGAGCGACAGCCGCGCGGCTAAAGAAAAATGGCAAAATACGGCCATATTTTTTTCTCGAGGAAACAACCAAACAACAATTTTCCTGCATTTCAAATGCATCCTAAAGCACAGCAAATGCATCAGAAACGGTCTAGTTCTTATTGAAACCCTAACCCTAACCCTAGGTCGGGCACTTTGGGAACTCAAATACTGTATCAAAAAAATGTCTACAAATACAGCGTTCGAAAAGTCACCCAAATCGCTCCCAACTAGTCAGAAACATTTAAAATAATGTTTCTAAGCAATTCAATTTATCTGCAGTAAATCTGTTGTTTAAATTTCCAATAGTTTTCTTTTTCTCACTTTCTCCTGAAATGGCGCAGAAAATGAGCAAGTCTTGTGGCGTTTGTGGGACTGCATTACAATTACCACTACAGTGTGGCTAAAAGTATCATTGTTTTGGGCATTAAATGCAACAAGCAGGATAAATTCACATATAGAATGTGTGTTTTCAAACTTTTGATTTTTGACCCTTTTTGAGCGACAGCCGCGCGGCTTAAGAAAAATGGCAAAATACGGCCATATTTTTTTCTCGAGGAAACAACCAAACAACAGTTTTCCTGCATTTCAAATGCATCCTAAAGCACAGCAAATGCATCAGAAACGGTCTAGTTCTTATTGAAACCCTAACCCTAACCCTAGGTCGGGCACTTTGGGAACTCAAATACTGTATCAAAAACATGTCTACAAATACAGCGTTCGAAAAGTCACCCAAATCGCTCCCAACTAGTCAGAAACATTTAAAATAATGTTTCTAAGCAATTCAATGTATCTGCAGTGAATCTGTTGTTTAAATTTCCAATATTTTTCTTTTTCTCACTTTCTCCTGAAATGGCGCAGAAAATGAGCAAGTCTTGTGGCGTTTGTGGGACTGCATTGCAATTACCACTACAGTGCGGCTAAAAGTATAATTGTTTTGGGCATTAAATGCAACAAGCAGGATAAATTCACATACAGAATGTGTATTTTCAAACTTTTGATTTTTGACCCTTTTTGAGCGACAGCCGCGCGGCTAAAGAAAAATGGCAAAATACGGCCATATTTTTTTCTCGAGGAAACAACCAAACAACAATTTTCCTGCATTTCAAATGCATCCTAAAGCACAGCAAATGCATCAGAAACGGTCTAGTTCTTATTGAAACCCTAACCCTAACCCTAGGTCGGGCACTTTGGGAACTCAAATACTGTATCAAAAACATGTCTACAAATACAGCGTTCGAAAAGTCACCCAAATCGCTCCCAACTAGTCAGAAACATTTAAATTAATGTTTCTAAGCAATTCAATGTATCTGCAGTGAATCTGTTGTTTAAATTTCCAATATTTTTCTTTTTCTCACTTTCTCCTGAAATGGCGCAGAAAATGAACAAGTCTTGTGGCGTTTGTGGGACTGCATTACAATTACCACTACAGTGTGGCTAAAAGTATCATTGTTTTGGGCATTAAATGCAACAAGCAGGATAAATTCACATACAGAATGTGTGTTTTCAAACTTTTGATTTTTAACCCTTTTTGAGCGACAGACGCGCGGCTTAAGAAAAATGGCAAAATACGGCCATATTTTTTTATCGAGGAAACAACCAAACAACAATTTTCCTGCATTTCAAATGCATCCTAAAGCACAGCAAATGCATCAGAAACGGTCTAGTTCTTATTGAAACCCTAACCCTAATCCTAGGTCGGGCACTTTGGGACTCAAATACTGTATCAAAAAAATGTCTACAAATACAGCGTTCGAAAAGTCACCCAAATCGCTCCCAACTAGTCAGAAACATTTAAAATAATGTTTCTAAGCAATTCAATGTATCTGCAGTAAATCTGTTGTTTAAATTTCCAATAGTTTTCTTTTTCTCACTTTCTCCTGAAATGGCGCAGAAAATGAGCAAGTCTTGTGGCGTTTGTGGGACTGCATTACAATTACCACTACAGTGTGGCTAAAAGTATCATTGTTTTGGGCATTAAATGCAACAAGCAGGATAAATTCACATATAGAATGTGTGTTTTCAAACTTTTGATTTTTGACCCTTTTTGAGCGACAGCCGCGCGGCTTAAGAAAAATGGCAAAATACGGCCATATTTTTTTCTCGAGGAAACAACCAAACAACAATTTTCCTGCATTTCAAATGCATCCTAAAGCACAGCAAATGCATCAGAAACGGTCTAGTTCTTATTGAAACCCTAACCCTAACCCTAGGTCGGGCACTTTGGGAACTCAAATACTGTATCAAAAACATGTCTACAAATACAGCGTTCGAAAAGTCACCCAAATCGCTCCCAACTAGTCAGAAACATTTAAAATAATGTTTCTAAGCAATTCAATGTATCTGCAGTGAATCTGTTGTTTAAATTTCCAATATTTTTCTTTTTCTCACTTTCTCCTGAAATGGCGCAGAAAATGAACAAGTCTTGTGGCGTTTGTGGGACTGCATTGCAATTACCACTACAGTGCGGCTAAAAGTATAATTGTTTTGGGCATTAAATGCAACAAGCAGGATAAATTCACATACAGAATGTGTATTTTCAAACTTTTGATTTTTGACCCTTTTTGAGCGACAGCCGCGCGGCTAAAGAAAAATGGCAAAATACGGCCATATTTTTTTCTCGAGGAAACAACCAAACAACAATTTTCCTGCATTTCAAATGCATCCTAAAGCACAGCAAATGCATCAGAAACGGTCTAGTTCTTATTGAAACCCTAACCCTAACCCTAGGTCGGGCACTTTGGGAACTCAAATACTGTATCAAAAACATGTCTACAAATACAGCGTTCGAAAAGTCACCCAAATCGCTCCCAACTAGTCAGAAACATTTAAATTAATGTTTCTAAGCAATTCAATGTATCTGCAGTGAATCTGTTGTTTAAATTTCCAATATTTTTCTTTTTCTCACTTTCTCCTGAAATGGCGCAGAAAATGAGCAAGTCTTGTGGCGTTTGTGGGACTGCATTACAATTACCACTACAGTGTGGCTAAAAGTATCATTGTTTTGGGCATTAAATGCAACAAGCAGGATAAATTCACATACAGAATGTGTGTTTTCAAACTTTTGATTTTTGACCCTTTTTGAGCGACAGCCGCGCGGCTTAAGAAAAATGGCAAAATACGGCCATATTTTTTTCTCGAGGAAACAACCAAACAACAATTTTCCTGCATTTCAAATGCATCCTAAAGCACAGCAAATGCATCAGAAACGGTCTAGTTCTTATTGAAACCCTAACCCTAACCCTAGGTCGGGCACTTTGGGAACTCAAATACTGTATCAAAAACATGTCTACAAATACAGCGTTCGAAAAGTCACCCAAATCGCTCCCAACTAGTCAGAAACATTCAAAATAATGTTTCTAAGCAATTCAATGTATCTGCAGTGAATCTGTTGTTTAAATTTCCAATATTTTTCTTTTTCTCACTTTCTCCTGAAATGGCGCAGAAAATGAGCAAGTCTTGTGGCGTTTGTGGGACTGCATTGCAATTACCACTACAGTGCGGCTAAAAGTATAATTGTTTTGGGCATTAAATGCAACAAGCAGGATAAATTCACATACAGAATGTGTATTTTCAAACTTTTGATTTTTGACCCTTTTTGAGCGACAGCCGCGCGGCTAAAGAAAAATGGCAAAATACGGCCATATTTTTTTCTCGAGGAAACAACCAAACAACAATTTTCCTGCATTTCAAATGCATCCTAAAGCACAGCAAATGCATCAGAAACGGTCTAGTTCTTATTGAAACCCTAACCCTAACCCTAGGTCGGGCACTTTGGGAACTCAAATACTGTATCAAAAACATGTCTACAAATACAGCGTTCGAAAAGTCACCCAAATCGCTCCCAACTAGTCAGAAACATTTAAATTAATGTTTCTAAGCAATTCAATGTATCTGCAGTGAATCTGTTGTTTAAATTTCCAATATTTTTCTTTTTCTCACTTTCTCCTGAAATGGCGCAGAAAATGAGCAAGTCTTGTGGCGTTTGTGGGACTGCATTACAATTACCACTACAGTGTGGCTAAAAGTATCATTGTTTTGGGCATTAAATGCAACAAGCAGGATAAATTCACATACAGAATGTGTGTTTTCAAACTTTTGATTTTTGACCCTTTTTGAGCGACAGCCGCGCGGCTTAAGAAAAATGGCAAAATACGGCCATATTTTTTTCTCGAGGAAACAACCAAACAACAGTTTTCCTGCATTTCAAATGCATCCTAAAGCACAGCAAATGCTTCAGAAACGGTCTAGTTCTTATTGAAACCCTAACCCTAACCCTAGGTCGGGCACTTTGGGAACTCAAATACTGTATCAAAAAAATGTCTACAAATACAGCGTTCGAAAAGTCACCCAAATCGCTCCCAACTAGTCAGAAACATTTAAAATAATGTTTCTAAGCAATTCAATGTATCTGCAGTAAATCTGTTGTTTAAATTTCCAATAGTTTTCTTTTTCTCACTTTCTCCTGAAATGGCGCAGAAAATGAGCAAGTCTTGTGGCGTTTGTGGGACTGCATTACAATTACCACTACAGTGTGGCTAAAAGTATCATTGTTTTGGGCATTAAATGCAACAAGCAGGATATATTCACATATAGAATGTGTGTTTTCAAACTTTTGATTTTTGACCCTTTTTGAGCGACAGCCGCGCGGCTTAAGAAAAATGGCAAAATACGGCCATATTTTTTTCTCGAGGAAACAACCAAACAACAATTTTCCTGCATTTCAAATGCATCCTAAAGCACAGCAAATGCATCAGAAACGGTCTAGTTCTTATTGAAACCCTAACCCTAACCCTAGGTCGGGCACTTTGGGAACTCAAATACTGTATCAAAAACATGTCTACAAATACAGCGTTCGAAAAGTCACCCAAATCGCTCCCAACTAGTCAGAAACATTTAAAATAATGTTTCTAAGCAATTCAATGTATCTGCAGTGAATCTGTTGTTTAAATTTCCAATATTTTTCTTTTTCTCACTTTCTCCTGAAATGGGGCAGAAAATGAGCAAGTCTTGTGGCGTTTGTGGGACTGCATTGCAATTACCACTACAGTGCGGCTAAAAGTATAATTGTTTTGGGCATTAAATGCAACAAGCAGGATAAATTCACATACAGAATGTGTATTTTCAAACTTTTGATTTTTGACCCTTTTTGAGCGACAGCCGCGCGGCTAAAGAAAAATGGCAAAATACGGCCATATTTTTTTCTCGAGGAAACAACCAAACAACAATTTTCCTGCATTTCAAATGCATCCTAAAGCACAGCAAATGCATCAGAAACGGTCTAGTTCTTATTGAAACCCTAACCCTAACCCTAGGTCGGGCACTTTGGGAACTCAAATACTGTATCAAAAACATGTCTACAAATACAGCGTTCGAAAAGTCACCCAAATCGCTCCCAACTAGTCAGAAACATTTAAATTAATGTTTCTAAGCAATTCAATGTATCTGCAGTGAATCTGTTGTTTAAATTTCCAATATTTTTCTTTTTCTCACTTTCTCCTGAAATGGCGCAGAAAATGAGCAAGTCTTGTGGCGTTTGTGGGACTGCATTACAATTACCACTACAGTGTGGCTAAAAGTATCATTGTTTTGGGCATTAAATGCAACAAGCAGGATAAATTCACATACAGAATGTGTGTTTTCAAACTTTTGATTTTTGACCCTTTTTGAGCGACAGCCGCGCGGCTAAAGAAAAATGGCAAAATACGGCCATATTTTTTTCTCGAGGAAACAACCAAACAACAATTTTCCTGCATTTCAAATGCATCCTAAAGCACAGCAAATGCATCAGAAACGGTCTAGTTCTTATTGAAACCCTAACCCTAACCCTAGGTCGGGCACTTTGGGAACTCAAATACTGTATCAAAAACATGTCTACAAATACAGCGTTCGAAAAGTCACCCAAATCGCTCCCAACTAGTCAGAAACATTTAAATTAATGTTTCTAAGCAATTCAATGTATCTGCAGTGAATCTGTTGTTTAAATTTCCAATATTTTTCTTTTTCTCACTTTCTCCTGAAATGGCGCAGAAAATGAACAAGTCTTGTGGCGTTTGTGGGACTGCATTACAATTACCACTACAGTGTGGCTAAAAGTATCATTGTTTTGGGCATTAAATGCAACAAGCAGGATAAATTCACATACAGAATGTGTGTTTTCAAACTTTTGATTTTTGACCCTTTTTGAGCGACAGCCGCGCGGCTTAAGAAAAATGGCAAAATACGGCCATATTTTTTTCTCGAGGAAACAACCAAACAACAATTTTCCTGCATTTCAAATGCATCCTAAAGCACAGCAAATGCATCAGAAACGGTCTAGTTCTTATTGAAACCCTAACCCTAACCCTAGGTCGGGCACTTTGGGAACTCAAATACTGTATCAAAAACATGTCTACAAATACAGCGTTCGAAAAGTCACCCAAATCGCTCCCAACTAGTCAGAAACATTTAAATTAATGTTTCTAAGCAATTCAATGTATCTGCAGTGAATCTGTTGTTTAAATTTCCAATATTTTTCTTTTTCTCACTTTCTCCTGAAATGGCGCAGAAAATGAACAAGTCTTGTGGCGTTTGTGGGACTGCATTACAATTACCACTACAGTGTGGCTAAAAGTATCATTGTTTTGGGCATTAAATGCAACAAGCAGGATAAATTCACATACAGAATGTGTGTTTTCAAACTTTTGATTTTTGACCCTTTTTGAGCGACAGACGCGCGGCTTAAGAAAAATGGCAAAATACGGCCATATTTTTTTCTCGAGGAAACAACCAAACAACAATTTTCCTGCATTTCAAATGCATCCTAAAGCACAGCAAATGCATCAGAAACGGTCTAGTTCTTATTGAAACCCTAACCCTAACCCTAGGTCGGGCACTTTGGGAACTCAAATACTGTATCAAAAAAATGTCTACAAATACAGCGTTCGAAAAGTCACCCAAATCGCTCCCAACTAGTCAGAAACATTTAAAATAATGTTTCTAAGCAATTCAATGTATCTGCAGTAAATCTGTTGTTTAAATTTCCAATAGTTTTCTTTTTCTCACTTTCTCCTGAAATGGCGCAGAAAATGAGCAAGTCTTGTGGCGTTTGTGGGACTGCATTACAATTACCACTACAGTGTGGCTAAAAGTATCATTGTTTTGGGCATTAAATGCAACAAGCAGGATAAATTCACATATAGAATGTGTGTTTTCAAACTTTTGATTTTTGACCCTTTTTGAGCGACAGCCGCGCGGCTTAAGAAAAATGGCAAAATACGGCCATATTTTTTTCTCGAGGAAACAACCAAACAACAGTTTTCCTGCATTTCAAATGCATCCTAAAGCACAGCAAATGCATCAGAAACGGTCTAGTTCTTATTGAAACCCTAACCCTAACCCTAGGTCGGGCACTTTGGGAACTAAAATACTGTATCAAAAACATGTCTACAAATACAGCGTTCGAAAAGCCACCCAAATCACTCCCAACTAGTCAGAAACATTTAAAATAGTGTTTCTAAGCAATTCAATGCATCTACAGTGAATCTGTTGTTTAAATTTCCAAAATTTTTCTTTTTCTCACTTTCTCCTGAAATGGCGTAGAAAATGAGCAAGTCTTGTGGCGTTTGTGGGACTGCATTACAATTACCACTACAGTGCGGCTAAAAGTATAATTGTTTTGGGCATTAAATGCAACAAGCAGGATAAATTCACATACAGAATGTGTGTTTTCAAACTTTTGATTTTTGACCCTTTTTGAGCGACAGCCGCGCGGCTAAAGAAAAATGGCAAAATACGGCCATATTTTTTTCTCGAGGAAACAACCAAACAACAATTTTCCTGCATTTCAAATGCATCCTAAAGCACAGCAAATGCATCAGAAACGGTCTAGTTCTTATTGAAACCCTAACCCTAACCCTAGGTCGGGCACTTTGG
Source organism: Atractosteus spatula (assembly GCF_055471065.1). Lineage (NCBI taxonomy): Eukaryota > Metazoa > Chordata > Actinopteri > Semionotiformes > Lepisosteidae > Atractosteus > Atractosteus spatula. The sequence continues at coordinate 29,817,020 of NC_142718.1, forward strand.
GAACTCAAATACTGTATCAAAAACATGTCTACAAATACAGCGTTCGAAAAGTCACCCAAATCGCTCCCAACTAGTCAGAAACATTTAAATTAATGTTTCTAAGCAATTCAATGTATCTGCAGTGAATCTGTTGTTTAAATTTCCAATATTTTTCTTTTTCTCACTTTCTCCTGAAATGGCGCAGAAAATGAGCAAGTCTTGTGGCGTTTGTGGGACTGCATTACAATTACCACTACAGTGTGGCTAAAAGTATCATTGTTTTGGGCATTAAATGCAACAAGCAGGATAAATTCACATACAGAATGTGTGTTTTCAAACTTTTGATTTTTGACCCTTTTTGAGCGACAGCCGCGCGGCTTAAGAAAAATGGCAAAATACGGCCATATTTTTTTCTCGAGGAAACAACCAAACAACAGTTTTCCTGCATTTCAAATGCATCCTAAAGCACAGCAAATGCATCAGAAACGGTCTAGTTCTTATTGAAACCCTAACCCTAACCCTAGGTCGGGCACTTTGGGAACTCAAATACTGTATCAAAAACATGTCTACAAATACAGCGTTCGAAAAGTCACCCAAATCGCTCCCAACTAGTCAGAAACATTTAAAATAATGTTTCTAAGCAATTCAATGTATCTGCAGTGAATCTGTTGTTTAAATTTCCAATATTTTTCTTTTTCTCACTTTCTCCTGAAATGGCGCAGAAAATGAGCAAGTCTTGTGGCGTTTGTGGGACTGCATTGCAATTACCACTACAGTGCGGCTAAAAGTATAATTGTTTTGGGCATTAAATGCAACAAGCAGGATAAATTCACATACAGAATGTGTATTTTCAAACTTTTGATTTTTGACCCTTTTTGAGCGACAGCCGCGCGGCTAAAGAAAAATGGCAAAATACGGCCATATTTTTTTCTCGAGGAAACAACCAAACAACAATTTTCCTGCATTTCAAATGCATCCTAAAGCACAGCAAATGCATCAGAAACGGTCTAGTTCTTATTGAAACCCTAACCCTAACCCTAGGTCGGGCACTTTGGGAACTCAAATACTGTATCAAAAACATGTCTACAAATACAGCGTTCGAAAAGTCACCCAAATCGCTCCCAACTAGTCAGAAACATTTAAATTAATGTTTCTAAGCAATTCAATGTATCTGCAGTGAATCTGTTGTTTAAATTTCCAATATTTTTCTTTTTCTCACTTTCTCCTGAAATGGCGCAGAAAATGAGCAAGTCTTGTGGCGTTTGTGGGACTGCATTACAATTACCACTACAGTGTGGCTAAAAGTATCATTGTTTTGGGCATTAAATGCAACAAGCAGGATAAATTCACATACAGAATGTGTGTTTTCAAACTTTTGATTTTTGACCCTTTTTGAGCGACAGCCGCGCGGCTTAAGAAAAATGGCAAAATACGGCCATATTTTTTTCTCGAGGAAACAACCAAACAACAATTTTCCTGCATTTCAAATGCATCCTAAAGCACAGCAAATGCATCAGAAACGGTCTAGTTCTTATTGAAACCCTAACCCTAACCCTAGGTCGGGCACTTTGGGAACTCAAATACTGTATCAAAAACATGTCTACAAATACAGCGTTCGAAAAGTCACCCAAATCGCTCCCAACTAGTCAGAAACATTTAAATTAATGTTTCTAAGCAATTCAATGTATCTGCAGTGAATCTGTTGTTTAAATTTCCAATATTTTTCTTTTTCTCACTTTCTCCTGAAATGGCGCAGAAAATGAACAAGTCTTGTGGCGTTTGTGGGACTGCATTACAATTACCACTACAGTGTGGCTAAAAGTATCATTGTTTTGGGCATTAAATGCAACAAGCAGGATAAATTCACATACAGAATGTGTGTTTTCAAACTTTTGATTTTTGACCCTTTTTGAGCGACAGACGCGCGGCTTAAGAAAAATGGCAAAATACGGCCATATTTTTTTCTCGAGGAAACAACCAAACAACAATTTTCCTGCATTTCAAATGCATCCTAAAGCACAGCAAATGCATCAGAAACGGTCTAGTTCTTATTGAAACCCTAACCCTAACCCTAGGTCGGGCACTTTGGGAACTCAAATACTGTATCAAAAAAATGTCTACAAATACAGCGTTCGAAAAGTCACCCAAATCGCTCCCAACTAGTCAGAAACATTTAAAATAATGTTTCTAAGCAATTCAATGTATCTGCAGTAAATCTGTTGTTTAAATTTCCAATAGTTTTCTTTTTCTCACTTTCTCCTGAAATGGCGCAGAAAATGAGCAAGTCTTGTGGCGTTTGTGGGACTGCATTACAATTACCACTACAGTGTGGCTAAAAGTATCATTGTTTTGGGCATTAAATGCAACAAGCAGGATAAATTCACATATAGAATGTGTGTTTTCAAACTTTTGATTTTTGACCCTTTTTGAGCGACAGCCGCGCGGCTTAAGAAAAATGGCAAAATACGGCCATATTTTTTTCTCGAGGAAACAACCAAACAACAGTTTTCCTGCATTTCAAATGCATCCTAAAGCACAGCAAATGCATCAGAAACGGTCTAGTTCTTATTGAAACCCTAACCCTAACCCTAGGTCGGGCACTTTGGGAACTCAAATACTGTATCAAAAACATGTCTACAAATACAGCGTTCGAAAAGCCATCCAAATCACTCCCAACTTGTCAGAAACATTTAAAATAGTGTTTCTAAGCAATTCAATGCATCTACAGTGAATCTGTTGTTTAAATTTCCAAAATTTTTCTTTTTCTCACTTTCTCCTGAAATGGCGTAGAAAATGAGCAAGTCTTGTGGCGTTTGTGGGACTGCATTACAATTACCACTACAGTGCGGCTAAAAGTATAATTGTTTTGGACATTAAATGCAACAAGCAGGATAAATTCACATACAGAATGTGTGTTTTCAAACTTTTGATTTTTGACCCTTTTTGAGCGACAGCCGCGCGGCTTAAGAAAAATGGCAAAATACGGCCATATTTTTTTCTCGAGGAAACAACCAAACAACAGTTTTCCTGCATTTCAAATGCATCCTAAAGCACAGCAAATGCATCAGAAACGGTCTAGTTCTTTTTGAAACCCTAACCCTAACCCTAGGTCGGGCACTTTGGGAACTCAAATACTGTATCAAAAACATGTCTACAAATACAGCGTTCGAAAAGTCACCCAAATCGCTCCCAACTAGTCAGAAACATTTAAAATAATGTTTCTAAGCAATTCAATGTATCTGCAGTGAATCTGTTGTTTAAATTTCCAATATTTTTCTTTTTCTCACTTTCTCCTGAAATGGCGCAGAAAATGAGCCAGTCTTGTGGCGTTTGTGGGACTGCATTACAATTACCACTACAGTGTGGCTAAAAGTATCATTGTTTTGGGCATTAAATGCAACAAGGAGGATAAATTCACATACAGAATGTGTGTTTTCAAACTTTTGATTTTTGACCTTTTTTGAGCGACAGCCGCGCGGCTTAAGAAAAATGGCAAAATACGGCCATATTTTTTTCTCGAGGAAACAACCAAACAACAATTTTCCTGCATTTCAAATGCATCCTAAAGCACAGCAAATGCATCAGAAACGGTCTAGTTCTTATTGAAACCCTAACCCTAACCCTAGGTCGGGCACTTTGGGAACTCAAATACTGTATCAAGAACATGTCTACAAATACAGCGTTCGAAAAGTCACCCAAATCGCTCCCAACTAGTCAGAAACATTTAAAATAGTGTTTCTAAGCAATTCAATGCATCTACAGTGAATCTGTTGTTTAAATTTCCAAAATTTTTCTTTTTCTCACTTTCTCCTGAAATGGCGTAGAAAATGAGCAAGTCTTGTGGCGTTTGTGGGACTGCATTACAATTACCACTACAGTGCGGCTAAAAGTATAATTGTTTTGGGCATTAAATGCAACAAGCAGGATAAATTCACATACAGAATGTGTGTTTTCAAACTTTTGATTTTTGACCCTTTTTGAGCGACAGCCGCGCGGCTTAAGAAAAATGGCAAAATACGGCCATATTTTTTTCTCGAGGAAACAACCAAACAACAGTTTTCCTGCATTTCAAATGCATCCTAAAGCACAGCAAATGAATCAGAAACGGTCTAGTTCTTATTGAAACCCTAACCCTAACCCTAGGTCGGGCACTTTGGGAACTCAAATACTGTATCAAAAACATGTCTACAAATACAGCGTTCGAAAAGTCACCCAAATCGCTCCCAACTAGTCAGAAACATTTAAAATAATGTTTCTAAGCAATTCAATGTATCTGCAGTGAATCTGTTGTTTAAATTTCCAATATTTTTCTTTTTCTCACTTTCTCCTGAAATGGCGCAGAAAATGAGCCAGTCTTGTGGCGTTTGTGGGACTGCATTACAATTACCACTACAGTGTGGCTAAAAGTATCATTGTTTTGGGCATTAAATGCAACAAGGAGGATAAATTCACATACAGAATGTGTGTTTTCAAACTTTTGATTTTTGACCCTTTTTGAGCGTCAGCCGCGCGCGCGGCTTAAGAAAAATGGCAAAATACGGCCATATTTTTTTCTCGAGGAAACAACCAAACAACAGTTTTCCTGCATTTCAAATGCATCCTAAAGCACAGCAAATGCATCAGAAACGGTCTAGTTCTTATTGAAACCCTAACCCTAACCCTAGGTCGGGCACTTTGGGAACTCAAATACTGTATCAAAAACATGTCTACAAATACAGCGTTCGAAAAGTCACCCAAATCGCTCCCAACTAGTCAGAAACATTTAAAATAATGTTTCTAAGCAATTCAATGTATCTGCAGTGAATCTGTTGTTTAAATTTCCAATATTTTTCTTTTTCTCACTTTCTCCTGAAATGGCGCAGAAAATGAGCCAGTCTTGTGGCGTTTGTGGGACTGCATTACAATTACCACTACAGTGCGGCTAAAAGTATAATTCTTTTGGGCATTAAATGCAACAAGCAGGATAAATTCACATACAGAATGTGTATTTTCAAACTTTTGATTTTTCACCCTTTTTGAGCGACAGCCGCGCGGCTAAAGAAAAATGGCAAAATACGGCCATATTTTTTTCTCGAGGAAACAACCAAACAACAATTTTCCTGCATTTCAAATGCATCCTAAAGCACAGCAAATGCATCAGAAACGGTCTAGTTCTTATTGAAACCCTAACCCTAACCCTAGGTCGGGCACTTTGGGAACTCAAATACTGTATCAAAAAAATGTCTACAAATACAGCGTTCGAAAAGTCACCCAAATCGCTCCCAACTAGTCAGAAACATTTAAAATAATGTTTCTAAGCAATTCAATTTATCTGCAGTAAATCTGTTGTTTAAATTTCCAATAGTTTTCTTTTTCTCACTTTCTCCTGAAATGGCGCAGAAAATGAGCAAGTCTTGTGGCGTTTGTGGGACTGCATTACAATTACCACTACAGTGCGGCTAAAAGTATAATTGTTTTGGGCATTAAATGCAACAAGCAGGATAAATTCACATACAGAATGTGTGTTTTCAAACTTTTGATTTTTGACCCTTTTTGAGCGACAGCCGCGCGGCTTAAGAAAAATGGCAAAATACGGCCATATTTTTTTCTCGAGGAAACAACCAAACAACAGTTTTCCTGCATTTCAAATGCATCCTAAAGCACAGCAAATGCATCAGAAACGGTCTAGTTCTTTTTGAAACCCTAACCCTAACCCTAGGTCGGGCACTTTGGGAACTCAAATACTGTATCAAAAACATGTCTACAAATACAGCGTTCGAAAAGTCACCCAAATCGCTCCCAACTAGTCAGAAACATTTAAAATAATGTTTCTAAGCAATTCAATGTATCTGCAGTGAATCTGTTGTTTAAATTTCCAATATTTTTCTTTTTCTCACTTTCTCCTGAAATGGCGCAGAAAATGAGCCAGTCTTGTGGCGTTTGTGGGACTGCATTACAATTACCACTACAGTGTGGCTAAAAGTATCATTGTTTTGGGCATTAAATGCAACAAGGAGGATAAATTCACATACAGAATGTGTGTTTTCAAACTTTTGATTTTTGACCCTTTTTGAGCGACAGCCGCGCGGCTTAAGAAAAATGGCAAAATACGGCCATATTTTTTTCTCGAGGAAACAACCAAACAACAATTTTCCTGCATTTCAAATGCATCCTAAAGCACAGCAAATGCATCAGAAACGGTCTAGTTCTTATTGAAACCCTAACCCTAACCCTAGGTCGGGCACTTTGGGAACTCAAATACTGTATCAAGAACATGTCTACAAATACAGCGTTCGAAAAGTCACCCAAATCGCTCCCAACTAGTCAGAAACATTTAAAATAGTGTTTCTAAGCAATTCAATGCATCTACAGTGAATCTGTTGTTTAAATTTCCAAAATTTTTCTTTTTCTCACTTTCTCCTGAAATGGCGTAGAAAATGAGCAAGTCTTGTGGCGTTTGTGGGACTGCATTACAATTACCACTACAGTGCGGCTAAAAGTATAATTGTTTTGGGCATTAAATGCAACAAGCAGGATAAATTCACATACAGAATGTGTGTTTTCAAACTTTTGATTTTTGACCCTTTTTGAGCGACAGCCGCGCGGCTTAAGAAAAATGGCAAAATACGGCCATATTTTTTTCTCGAGGAAACAACCAAACAACAGTTTTCCTGCATTTCAAATGCATCCTAAAGCACAGCAAATGCATCAGAAACGGTCTAGTTCTTATTGAAACCCTAACCCTAACCCTAGGTCGGGCACTTTGGGAACTCAAATACTGTATCAAAAACATGTCTACAAATACAGCGTTCGAAAAGTCACCCAAATCGCTCCCAACTAGTCAGAAACATTTAAAATAATGTTTCTAAGCAATTCAATGTATCTGCAGTGAATCTGTTGTTTAAATTTCCAATATTTTTCTTTTTCTCACTTTCTCCTGAAATGGCGCAGAAAATGAGCCAGTCTTGTGGCGTTTGTGGGACTGCATTACAATTACCACTACAGTGTGGCTAAAAGTATCATTGTTTTGGGCATTAAATGCAACAAGCAGGATAAATTCACATACAGAATGTGTATTTTCAAACTTTTGATTTTTGACCCTTTTTGAGCGACAGCCGCGCGGCTTAAGAAAAATGGCAAAATACGGCCATATTTTTTTCTCGAGGAAACAACCAAACAACAGTTTTCCTGCATTTCAAATGCATCCTAAAGCACAGCAAATGCATCAGAAACGGTCTAGTTCTTATTGAAACCCTAACCCTAACCCTAGGTCGGGCACTTTGGGAACTCAAATACTGTATCAAAAACATGTCTACAAATACAGCGTTCGAAAAGTCACCCAAATCGCTCCCAACTAGTCAGAAACATTTAAAATAATGTTTCTAAGCAATTCAATGTATCTGCAGTGAATCTGTTGTTTAAATTTCCAATATTTTTCTTTTTCTCACTTTCTCCTGAAATGGCGCAGAAAATGAGCCAGTCTTGTGGCGTTTGTGGGACTGCATTACAATTACCACTACAGTGTGGCTACAGATGCAGCCATTCAAAGTGTGCGTCACAGACACGTACCGCAGGTGACGTCGCTCAGTATGACGCAAGATGACGCGTGGCACCGCAGTAAGTGATTGGTTGACCGACAGGGGCACTCGTGGTCCGTTGGTCTGTCGTAGAAAGACTTACAGTAAAAACGTCTTTGCTGTGCCCGTTGTAGATATTGAATTTACCAATGAAGGGAAATCTTAGTAGCTGAGCATAAAAAGAATAGGAGCATACTGTAACGCGTGTGAAGGCCATAAACGATATTAATTTTGGAACATAAACATACAGTATATAGCTGGTCTTGGTACTTTAAAGAAAAAAATACACACCAGTATTCCATTTCTCCCTAAACATTTTAAGCTTTGAAGTCTTTAACTAACGTGATACCGGAGTCAACAAGCATACTTTTAGAATTTGATTAAAAGGGAATATAATATGGAATCGCGTATCTAAGGAATTTAATAATGGTATTCGTGTGCTGCGACAGGGCTGTGTAGGGCTGTTTCGCCTGCCTGTTCATGCGAGCTGTGTTGTAGCCGACTGGTCTAGGTGCGTGCCTAGCAACTGGTAGGTTGTGTGTTCAAATCCAGCTGGTACCGGACTTTTCTTTTAACAAACATTTCTTCGAAAAAATAGAATAGCGATATTATGGACAATCAATTGACTTTTATATTTCAAAATATCGCAACATGATCGATATTTGCGATATTTTGAACATATCTTCCCTTCTGACAGCGGTTCCTCCTTCTATTGTGTGTGTGTGTGCAACAGAGTAAATTTTTATAGAGAAATGGAGGCTGGACAGTATGCGTTACAATATAAACATTTATATTGATTTAAATCGTGTTCTGATTTAAATCGCAAACGCGTGTTTAATTATGTGTTTTTTAATCATAATCAGGCTAATGCATTTCTACATTTTCTGTATGAACCAGCTTAGAGGTTCATACAGAAAGACAGCTTGTGTTTAAATTGAGTGTAAGGTAATTTATGCTTCTAAAGTCATGGTCAGCATTTATTATCGTACTGTGCTGTAAACTTTTTCTGTGCCTAGTCACATTATTTTATAGCGTTTTTATTGCGTTATTAAATCTGGTGGCGCTGTGTGTTACAGTAGTTTCGTGACTCCCATGTCACATGGTCTGTGATTGAATCCCATAGAACTATGACTTTATTTTTTAACAAACATTTCTTTGAAAAAAATGAAACGTTTCCCTTAGTCAGAGATTAAATAAAACCTCACTCGCACCAAACAAATTTATATTTCTAAATATCACAAAATACGTTCATTGTCTTCCAATCGAGTCGAGTTGACATTGGAAGCCTGCCACACCCGGACTCTTAAACCAACGCATTAGCACGTCAAAGCCCATCGAGGGTATTGAGCCAGTATTGGCTTTAGTATTCCCCCCCTCTCCCCTCAATTCAATTCAATTCAAGGTGTTTTATTTGCATGACAGATGGGTACAAGCAGTGTTGGGTATGTATATTGTAACGCTTACGGCAGACAGGCACTGTGTAAGAGCCGGCGCACCAGAGCAGCGCACCGAGGGAGCGTCTGCATTTCTAACTTAGTTTTTAAAATTAGTCAAGCAATATGAAGCATCCCCTTTTACTTTGTGCCTGAGCATAAAAAGAATAGGAGCATACTGCAACGCGTGTGAAGTCCATAAACGATATTAATTTTGGAACTTAAACATACAGTATATGGCTGGTATCGGTACTTTAAAGAAAACATACACACCAGTATTCCATTTCTCCCTAAACATTTTAAGCATCGAAGTCTTTAACTACCGTGATACCGGAGTCAACAAGCATACTTTTAGAATTTGATTAAAAGGGAATATAATATGGAATCGCGTATCTCAAGAAATTAATAACGATATAATTATATTCATGTTGCAAAAGAACTGCAACGGACATAAAAACTCCCTTGCTTTTAATAGAGCGTTCCATAATTTCTAACTACGAAAATGGCAGGTGAAAGGATTTGTAAACATATTTTGTTAAAGCAAGTCAGTTTTTTCCGCAACACATAAAAGACATTTTTCCAAGAAAGTTTAGCCTTTGTCACTAATGAAATCACTAAATAAAGACATAAATATAGAAATCTTAAGATTTGTTTTATTTAATGTTGGTAGCAGGATGAACTGTCAGAGTGTATATTTTGTCGCAGAGTTGCTGCAAGATGTTAACAGTGAAAAAGGTATTTAGAAATGAGTTATTTCAAGATGAAAATTTTCAGAATAATTGCAAATCTAGCAGGATAGAGAAAGCACAGAAAACTGGCAGTTAGATTGATCAGATTAGTATGAAAAGTCATTTAGCAAAGGGAATTAGAAGAGTGACAAACTAGTATACTTTAGATCTTTTTTTTCTGAACCAGGGACAATCTGATTATGTTTCCCTATAACAATAATAAAAAACTTTATTTGATATATCACCATTAAAGGTGGCATCTCAAAGCAATACAATAGATGTAAAAACAGATAAAAGGACCACAGATTACAAAGTAAATGCATATAAGAAAGACAAGCAGGTAGAGGTGCTACCAAAATTAGAAAATGAAGCAGATACAGACACTAAGTCTTCTGAAAAGAAAGGTTCTGAGGTTAGATTTAAACTGGCCCTGGTGTGTGTGTGTGTTTGTGTCTGTCCTGTGATGGACTGGCGCTATGTCCAGGGTGTATTCTGCCTTGTGTCCGTCGCTTCATTCATGTGCATCCAACACACAGTTCAACGCTAGCAACTACACAAAATCTAAAATATGAGCTCTACTTGCCACTTACAGTACCAACAGTACCAGCTAACTTTAGTAGTGACATTTTCATGGATCTTTTTAACAATAAAATTTACAACATCAGACTTCAGACACAATTAAACAGGCCTCAAAAAAGTCTGGTACAAACATTTTCAGCATGGAATAAACCGTTACTTTAATGGTATAAACCTTAAATGGATTCATATTCTCAATAAGATTTGGTGCTCAGTAACATGACTTAGAAAATGACAGAAGACATACGTATCATGCTTATCCTTCTATTTTTCATAATCGTAAACTCCTTAAGGCAGTTACATTTTCTCTGTTCTGACCTGGAGTTACAGAGAAATTTAAATTCTAATAAGAGATTTGTAATGAGGAAAGTCATACCAATCACTCATACAGTACCAGGATTTGCAATTACAATACAAATACTTTCTTTCTGTATGTGTTTATTTTGCAGTTTGAGTCTATGGCATTCCTTTGGGGGTCTATACTCCAAGGCATGACTTTTTTATGTATAAACATCAGTATTTACTGCTATTAATTACTGTACGATTTATAGTTGAAATCTGAGCCTAGATATAAAGTTAGATATAAAGTTAAAATCTCGACAAAGCAATGTAGGAAATACAGAGAAAATAAATCCTTTCTGACATCTAAAATCAGTTTCGATCAAGGTCTCTAAAACGAACAAGAAAAAGAAGATTTTCGGAGGGCAATTACGCTGTGTTTATATAGAATAGGTGATTTATGAGCAATCTAATTTCTTGTTCGTTTAAAACAGTGAAATGTCAGCTGTAAAAGATCGCACCAGAAACAGCACTCTCTCTGCCTGTCATAGACGTTCAGGAAAGGCTGAATGAAGTCATGTCAAGTACAATAATTCGGAGATCAATAATACCAGTTGTAGGACAGTATATAAGGAGGATAAGGATTTTGAAGTTGACTCGAAATCTGATAGGTAACCAGTGCAAGGACTTGAAAACAGGTGTAATGCATCCCTGATAGGATTCTTGCTGTCATATTCTGAACATATTGAAGATTGCTCAGTGTGGATTTAATTTCCCCAGTGAACAGGATGTGCATTTATTAATTCTAGAAAAAAAGCCTTTCTTGATTTCTCTAGTTCTTAGTTTCTCTAGTTCCCTTTAAAATAAACTATTATTCCACAATGCAGAGTATTACATGGCCAGTATTTACACATGATATTTGTGATTTAAAGAAATTAACACAAGCAGCTTTTGGAGATTTAAGTGTTGGCTGAGTTATTGCAAGATAAAAGACTAGAGATGTTGGCAAGAAGAAGATAGTTTGGGGAAAGCTGAGGAATACACTTATAACAAGAACACTTCCTAATGGGGTTAGGCATACTTTTGATGAAGATGATGAAGTTAACAGACTATATGTTTACATAGATACTGAAATAAGGATTGTATTTTAGATTATGTGTAGTTGCTGGCATTGAACTGTGTGTTGGATGCACATGAATTGAAGGAATGGGCAAACATAGCTGATGCGGATCCACAGAGCCAGCATATTAAGATGTTTATAATTAGAGGCAATTTGTTTAAATAACTAGGTATGGATACTGATGTGCAAGAGAGGTGGAAAGGCTGTTTCCTTAAGCCAGCAGTATAAAATATTTTATTCTCAGTGAGATGCTGCCATTTCATAGTGGGTTTCTAACACTGTGTATAGTTCCATCCACACAGTGCCTTTACTTCCATTTCTAATCTCTTTATCCAGTACAGAGGATTTGGAGCCTATCCCAGTAAGCAACGGACACAAGGCAGAATACACCCTGGACATAGTGCCAGTCCATCACAGGACAGACAGACACAAACACACACAGACCAGGGCCAGGTTTCCCATAAACTAATTAACTTACCAGTATGTTTTGGAGTGCGAGAGGGAGTCATATCACACATATGGAGAAAAACCATGTAACCCAGAGAGAACATGTAAACCCCACACACACAGGATGGCAGGAATTGAACCTAGGACCCCAGTGCTGCAAGATAGCAATGCTAACCACTTTGCCACCATTATAAATGGATGAATATCTTAGTTATCTTTCTAGTTCACAGGTTTGCATGCATAATTTAATTTTGAAAGCCACTGAGACATCAGGTACTACTGTTGTATTTATGAAAAAGAAACAAAACAAAAAACATACTAACAACTGTGCCATCCTACTCCTTAGCTAATACATTTTATTATTCATAAACAGTTAACATTGTTAGCAAAATATTTTGAATTATATTTAACCCTATTTTTTCTTTAGTTTTGTATTTAACTTATTATATGATAGTCAGACTTAATGTATATTTGAACAATGAAAATATATTTTTACAAGATTTTACATTAAGCACTTAAAATTAATATGGTTAATAATAGTAAACTGTAACATGCTGTAACAAGATCGGTTAAACAGCGAAGAAAATGCTTTCAGAGAAAATGTTTCAGGTGTGAAGAACATAGATCTCCAATGCAATTTCAACCAAACCTGTTCCCACACACCCTGCCCCCACTACCATTAGAATATACACAAAGCACTCAAATCTTTCGAGCTAATGATCAGGTGACCCGAGAGAGAGCGAGAGAAACACCAAGGGGTGCGGAACCAGGGAACTATTTACATGGAAAACGGGCGATCTCCCCAGACTGTCCGCCCGTTTCACTGTTACCTGGATACCTCTTTATTTAGAACTCACTAACACTGATTTTTAGTTTAGAAGGATTCAAGTAGGGTTTTAGATGAAAGGCAGCGACCTTAATCAAGCCCAAATCACAATTGAACCCATTCAGAGCTTACATTACATTTTAGCGTTTCATTCTGAGCAGAAGACCCTCACACCTGAAGAAGGGGGAGGTGTTTTTCGCTGGAAATCTCGCCTGCTTCTACTTTACAACCGGAGTGCTGGCTGTGACGAATTAAACCGGTATTACAGGTTTCAATCACAGACCATGTGACATGGGAGTCAGGAAACTAACACCGCGCCACCGGATTTGATAACGCTATAAAATAATGTGACTTGGCACAGAACAAGTTTACAGCACAGTACAAAAATGCTGACCATGACTTTAGAAGCATAAATTGCCTTACACTCAATTTAAACACAAGCTGTCTTTAGCCCTCTAAGCTGGTTCATACACAAATGTAGAGATCCAGGCTCAGAACACACAGCTTCATTAGCGAATACATATGCAGGACAACTAGAGAAGACGTTTTACAGAGGATGGATTTTTAGAAACATCCCATCAGTGACATCACTGAAGTCAACTCCTAGGTACTGTAACTGTCGTGTGGATAGTTTCACAAGAATCAGACAAAGGTTTAAGCATCGCTTGTTCTAGATAAAACTGCAAAAAAAAAACAACCACCCATAATGTACTTCTTTGCGGCTGTTTGCCCAAATCATATATTCACAACGTGAAATCTAGAACATAATATTACGTAACCAAAATCCGCAATATGGAAACAGAACCTGTGTAATTGTTGATAGATGATGTACTCGTAACATTTTTTCAAGACGAACTACAACATTTAAAAAATGACTTGTATGTACTTGATATCTCTAATCAATCCACGGGTCCCAGCACGAAACGAAACTAAAACGCATACCGTTTCGCGCTTCTTATTAGTTGCTCAAAAGTAATTTGACCGTATGAAATGCATAATATAAACCTAGAAACATATACGTGAGTAGTACTTAAGCACTGTAGTATCTGTGTTAAGACATCAGGATGTCTTCTATCTTCTTCAGGATGAATAAAGTGGGCCTATTTATCTATCAATCATATTTAAATAACTAGTGTTCTGTACCGTGGTACCCCTAAAAGTACCACACTTGTACCATACAACAGTAGTACCTGATGTCTCAGTGGCTTTCAAAATTAAATTATGCAATAAATAACCACATGTAAGACTCTGATGCTTAAAATGTTTAGGGAGAAAGTGGAATACTGGTGTGTATTTTTTCTTTAAACTACCAATACCAGCCATATACAGTCTGTAACGTAGGGATTTCTATACGTCTTTATTTAGTGTTTACATTAGTAACAAAGGCTAAACGTTTAGCTTCAGTAACGTGTACATATCTCCCCTTTTTATAAAACGACATGGTTGAAAACTGTTCCAGAGCCACTGTTGTTTCATCAGTGAAAAGTACATCATGAAATGCCTCTCCCTGTTCAATCCACTGGAAAAAAGAAAAGGAGCATAAAGCTTCTGATGGTCATAAACGATATTCATTTAGGAGCAGCATCAGAGGTATGTTTTTAACTGCACTGCATTGGAGAGAATACCATAGTGTGTTTTTTTTTACTCCCTGGCGGAAACTGGCTTCCAGAAGAATCAGTATGGCTCAGAGATTAAATAAAACTTCACTCGCACCAAACAAATGTATATTTCTAAATATCACAACATGATCGAATTTAAGTCATTTTAATAACAATGAATAGTCACCTATGCGTTACAATATAAACATTTATATTGATTTAAATCGCGTTTAAATCACCTTTATTTAAAACCCATAAATAAAGCTGATACTGTTTAGACTTCCAATTATTTAAAACTGTATTAAAGCAGCACGATACACAATGCAACGTAAATCGCTATCTTTGTCTTCTGTGTGATAATGTTCACCTCTCTGTCCAGCAAATTTACAGGTTAAAAACAATACTGTTAGGCTGGGAAAACGATTTTTCTCCCCCCCCCCTCAAAAACCCAGTAAGTACAGTACTTACTAGTTAAAGGCTAGGCTCCCGACTACGGCGAAAGGAACCCTTCTTTCATTAGAATACAATGAACATATTTTAGCCCTGAATGAATAAATAGCAAACATGGTTTACATAAAAGACATTTTTCCAAGAAAGTTTAGCCTTTGTCACTAATGAAACCACTAAATAAAGACATAAATATAAAAATCTTAAGATTTTTAAAATGCATGACTTTGCTAAAATTTATTTGAAAATAAAAACAATTACAACCGCCAGGGGAGAGAGAGAACAGGGGAGGGATGTTGGTTTTGCATAAGGGGCGGGGCTATGGAAATTAGGTCTGTTTGGGAATGTGTAGTTACATGTTCTGGCTGTTTGTGAATTATCGTTGTTGAGTATGGAGTGTTGAGGTATTGATTTTGTGTAATGCTTTATGTTGAAAATTGAGGTGGATTTTGTTTATGATAAACAGGATAAACTGGGATGGGAGGAAGGTTTGGTTTTGCATAAGGGGCGGGATTATGATAATTGGAGGACTTTGCGAGAGTAAAATGGTTTGATATATTTGATTTTGTATTGTGGTTGTTATCTATGTTTTTGGTTGGTATTATGTTTATATGGTTGTTTTTGTTGGTTGGTTGTTATTATGGTTATTAATAATACGATCTATAGTTGAAATCTGAGCCTAAATAAAAAGAAAAAGCAAGTGATTAGGTTTATGAGCAATCTAATTACTTATTCGTTTAAAACGCTATATAAAATAAAGTTTATTACTAATTTGCTGCACAGAGCGGTGAATATTATTATGCATAAGACAAAGATAACGATCCTGATCAGTTTAGAAATCTGTGTACGCTGTAAGGTTTTTACTTCTTAAACTTTTAAAATACACGTTTTGAATAGAAAGAAATCCTCTTCCTGTTACAGTATGTATAGCAAACTAGCACGTCTTTTTTCTCCAATCAGAGGGGTGTCAGATGGTGTCAGCCAATCACCATTCTGCGTTGGGTAGCAACGGGTGACTGTTCTCAGGCGGAAGATGTAAACAGCTTAATGTTCGTGTTAAATAATTTTTTAAAATTCAATTAAACGGGCACAGTTAAGACATTAAATATACATATACATACTGTATACAGTACAGTTTGCATACGGTAATATGTTACGCGATTAAAAAATAAATAAATAAAACTGGAAGGTTCAGCACCAGCTGGATTCGAGCACACAACCTGCCCGTTGGCAGGCACGCACCTAGACCAGTCGGCTACAGTCAGCTCGCATGAGCAGGCAGGCGAAACAGCCCTACACAGCCCTGCCGCAGTACACGGATATAATCATACCGTTATTAAATTCTTGAGATACGCGATTCCATATTATATTCCCTTTTAATCAAATTCTAAAAGTATGCTTGTTGACTCCGGTATCACGTTAGTTAAAGACTTCGAAGCTTACAATGTTTAGGGAGAAATGGAATACCGGTGTGTATTTTTCCTTGTGATATTTTAAGCTCTAGTTGAATGATAGGTGTCGCATTTTAAATCATTTTCGTAGTTAGAAATTATGAAACGCCCTGTTAAAAGCAAAGAAGTTTTTATGCCCGTTGAAGTAAAACAAAATGCCTGACAAAGTATGGTTTGGACAGATTCCAAGTGCTTGTACAAATGTGCTAAAGAAATTATACTTTGAGTATACAGCTTGTCCAAAGTCATCCATTATTAATACTATTAGTAATATCTTCGGTAAAGGCTTTGATGCATAAATATTTCTGATAAAGGTAGGTTGTGTACTTTTGTCCAACTGAGCAATCTTGCTTTCATAAAATATACCAACATTTTAATGACTGAAGATTAACATGCTGTAATACACTGTTCAAAATTAAAGGCTCAAATGCTGTACATGAGAGGTTAAGCTCCCCCTGGCGGTTTTACAAGGTGACGCCGGAAAGTTTCCGGCAGAGCGTCAAATGACGCGCGATTAACCACGTCACACTGCGTGACACTGCGTGATGCCGCGACACGCCCACCGGGGTATGCCGCAAAATAACGCACACATTTTGAATGGCTGCATCTGTAAAAGTATCATTGTTTTGGGCATTAAATGCAACAAGGAGGATAAATTCACATACAGAATGTGTGTTTTCAAACTTTTGATTTTTGACCCTTTTTGAGCGACAGCCGCGCGGCTTAAGAAAAATGGCAAAATACGGCCATATTTTTTTCTCGAGGAAACAACCAAACAACAATTTTCCTGCATTTCAAATGCATCCTAAAGCACAGCAAATGCATCAGAAACGGTCTAGTTCTTATTGAAACCCTAACCCTAACCCTAGGTCGGGCACTTTGGGAACTCAAATACTGTATCAAAAACATGTCTACAAATACAGCGTTCGAAAAGTCACCCAAATCGCTCCCAACTAGTCAAAAACATTTAAAATAATGTTTCTAAGCAATTCAATGTATCTGCAGTGAATCTGTTGTTTAAATTTCCAATATTTTTCTTTTTCTCACTTTCTCCTGAAATGGCGCAGAAAATGAGCAAGTCTTGTGGCGTTTGTGGGACTGCATTACAATTACCACTACAGTGCGGCTAAAAGTATAATTGTTTTGGGCATTAAATGCAACAAGCAGGATAAATTCACATACAGAATGTGTGTTTTCAAACTTTTGATTTTTGACCCTTTTTGAGCGACAGCCGCGCGGCTACAGAAAAATGGCAAAATACGGCCATATTTTTTTCTCGAGGAAACAACCAAACAACAATTTTCCTGCATTTCAAATGCATCCTAAAGCACAGCAAATGCATCAGAAACGGTCTAGTTCTTATTGAAACCCTAACCCTAACCCTAGGTCGGGCACTTTGGGAACTCAAATACTGTATCAAAAACATGTCTACAAATACAGCGTTCGAAAAGTCACCCAAATCGCTCCCAACTAGTCAGAAACATTTAAATTAATGTTTCTAAGCAATTCAATGTATCTGCAGTGAATCTGTTGTTTAAATTTCCAATATTTTTCTTTTTCTCACTTTCTCCTGAAATGGCGCAGAAAATGAACAAGTCTTGTGGCGTTTGTGGGACTGCATTACAATTACCACTACAGTGTGGCTAAAAGTATCATTGTTTTGGGCATTAAATGCAACAAGCAGGATAAATTCACATACAGAATGTGTGTTTTCAAACTTTTGATTTTTGACCCTTTTTGAGCGACAGCCGCGCGGCTTAAGAAAAATGGCAAAATACGGCCATATTTTTTTCTCGAGGAAACAACCAAACAACAGTTTTCCTGCATTTCAAATGCATCCTAAAGCACAGCAAATGCATCAGAAACGGTCTAGTTCTTAATGAAACCCTAACCCTAACCCTAGGTCGGGCACTTTGGGAACTCAAATACTGTATCAAAAACATGTCTACAAATACAGCGTTCGAAAAGTCACCCAAATCGCTCCCAACTAGTCAGAAACATTTAAATTAATGTTTCTAAGCAATTCAATGTATCTGCAGTGAATCTGTTGTTTAAATTTCCAATATTTTTCTTTTTCTCACTTTCTCCTGAAATGGCGCAGAAAATGAACAAGTCTTGTGGCGTTTGTGGGACTGCATTACAATTACCACTACAGTGTGGCTAAAAGTATCATTGTTTTGGGCATTAAATGCAACAAGCAGGATAAATTCACATACAGAATGTGTGTTTTCAAACTTTTGATTTTTGACCCTTTTTGAGCGACAGCCGCGCGGCTTAAGAAAAATGGCAAAATACGGCCATATTTTTTTCTCGAGGAAACAACCAAACAACAGTTTTCCTGCATTTCAAATGCATCCTAAAGCACAGCAAATGCATCAGAAACGGTCTAGTTCTTATTGAAACCCTAACCCTAACCCTAGGTCGGGCACTTTGGGAACTCAAATACTGTATCAAAAACATGTCTACAAATACAGCGTTCGAAAAGCCACCCAAATCACTCCCAACTAGTCAGAAACATTTAAAATAGTGTTTCTAAGCAATTCAATGCATCTACAGTGAATCTGTTGTTTAAATTTCCAAAATTTTTCTTTTTCTCACTTTCTCCTGAAATGGCGTAGAAAATGAGCAAGTCTTGTGGCGTTTGTGGGACTGCATTACAATTACCACTACAGTGCGGCTAAAAGTATAATTGTTTTGGGCATTAAATGCAACAAGCAGGATAAATTCACATACAGAATGTGTGTTTTCAAACTTTTGATTTTTGACCCTTTTTGAGCGACAGCCGCGCGGCTACAGAAAAATGGCAAAATACGGCCATATTTTTTTCTCGAGGAAACAACCAAACAACAATTTTCCTGCATTTCAAATGCATCCTAAAGCACAGCAAATGCATCAGAAACGGTCTAGTTCTTATTGAAACCCTAACCCTAACCCTAGGTCGGGCACTTTGGGAACTCAAATACTGTATCAAAAACATGTCTACAAATACAGCGTTCGAAAAGTCACCCAAATCGCTCCCAACTAGTCAGAAACATTTAAATTAATGTTTCTAAGCAATTCAATGTATCTGCAGTGAATCTGTTGTTTAAATTTCCAATATTTTTCTTTTTCTCACTTTCTCCTGAAATGGCGCAGAAAATGAGCAAGTCTTGTGGCGTTTGTGGGACTGCATTACAATTACCACTAAAGTGTGGCTAAAAGTATCATTGTTTTGGGCATTAAATGCAACAAGCAGGATAAATTCACATACAGAATGTGTGTTTTCAAACTTTTGATTTTTGACCCTTTTTGAGCGACAGCCGCGCGGCTTAAGAAAAATGGCAAAATACGGCCATATTGTTTTCTCGAGGAAACAACCAAACAACAGTTTTCCTGCATTTCAAATGCATCCTAAAGCACAGCAAATGCATCAGAAACGGTCTAGTTCTTATTGAAACCCTAACCCTAACCCTAGGTCGGGCACTTTGGGAACTCAAATACTGTATCAAAAACATGTCTACAAATACAGCGTTCGAAAAGTCACCCAAATCGCTCCCAACTAGTCAGAAACATTTAAAATAATGTTTCTAAGCAATTCAATGTATCTGCAGTGAATCTGTTGTTTAAATTTCCAATATTTTTCTTTTTCTCACTTTCTCCTGAAATGGCGCAGAAAATGAGCCAGTCTTGTGGCGTTTGTGGGACTGCATTACAATTACCACTACAGTGTGGCTAAAAGTATCATTGTTTTGGGCATTAAATGCAACAAGGAGGATAAATTCACATACAGAATGTGTGTTTTCAAACTTTTGATTTTTGACCCTTTTTGAGCGTCAGCCGCGCGGCTTAAGAAAAATGGCAAAATACGGCCATATTTTTTTCTCGAGGAAACAACCAAACAACAGTTTTCCTGCATTTCAAATGCATCCTAAAGCACAGCAAATGCATCAGAAACGGTCTAGTTCTTATTGAAACCCTAACCCTAGGTCGGGCACTTTGGGAACTCAAATACTGTATCAAAAACATGTCTACAAATACAGCGTTCGAAAAGTCACCCAAATCGCTCCCAACTAGTCAGAAACATTTAAATTAATGTTTCTAAGCAATTCAATGTATCTGCAGTGAATCTGTTGTTTAAATTTCCAATATTTTTCTTTTTCTCCCTTTCTCCTGAAATGGCGCAGAAAATGAGCAAGTCTTGTGGCGTTTCTGGGACTGCATTACAATTACCACTACAGTGTGGCTAAAAGTATCATTGTTTTGGGCATTAAATGCAACAAGCAGGATAAATTCACATATAGAATGTGTGTTTTCAAACTTTTGATTTTTGACCCTTTTTGAGCGACAGCCGCGCGGCTTAAGAAAAATGGTAAAATACGGCCATATTTTTTTCTCGAGGAAACAACCAAACAACAGTTTTCCTGCATTTCAAATGCATCCTAAAGCACAGCAAATGCATCAGAAACGGTCTAGTTCTTATTGAAACCCTAACCCTAACCCTAGGTCGGGCACTTTGGGAACTCAAATACTGTATCAAAAACATGTCTACAAATACAGCGTTCGAAAAGCCACCCAAATCACTCCCAACTAGTC
This sequence comes from Atractosteus spatula, assembly GCF_055471065.1. Taxonomy (NCBI): domain Eukaryota; kingdom Metazoa; phylum Chordata; class Actinopteri; order Semionotiformes; family Lepisosteidae; genus Atractosteus; species Atractosteus spatula. Next base: position 29,838,032 of record NC_142718.1, read on the forward strand.
AGAAACATTTAAAATAGTGTTTCTAAGCAATTCAATGCATCTACAGTGAATCTGTTGTTTAAATTTCCAATATTTTTCTTTTTCTCACTTTCTCCTGAAATGGCGTAGAAAATGAGCAAGTCTTGTGGCGTTTGTGGGACTGCATTACAATTACCACTACAGTGCGGCTAAAAGTATAATTGTTTTGGGCATTAAATGCAACAAGCAGGATAAATTCACATACAGAATGTGTGTTTTCAAACTTTTGATTTTTGACCCTTTTTGAGCGACAGCCGCGCGGCTACAGAAAAATGGCAAAATACGGCCATATTTTTTTCTCGAGGAAACAACCAAACAACAATTTTCCTGCATTTCAAATGCATCCTAAAGCACAGCAAATGCATCAGAAACGGTCTAGTTCTTATTGAAACCCTAACCCTAACCCTAGGTCGGGCACTTTGGGAACTCAAATACTGTATCAAAAACATGTCTACAAATACAGCGTTCGAAAAGTCACCCAAATCGCTCCCAACTAGTCAGAAACATTTAAATTAATGTTTCTAAGCAATTCAATGTATCTGCAGTGAATCTGTTGTTTAAATTTCCAATATTTTTCTTTTTCTCACTTTCTCCTGAAATGGCGCAGAAAATGAGCAAGTCTTGTGGCGTTTGTGGGACTGCATTACAATTACCACTATAGTGTGGCTAAAAGTATCATTGTTTTGGGCATTAAATGCAACAAGCAGGATAAATTCACATACAGAATGTGTGTTTTCAAACTTTTGATTTTTGACCCTTTTTGAGCGACAGCCGCGCGGCTTAAGAAAAATGGCAAAATACGGCCATATTTTTTTCTCGAGGAAACAACCAAACAACAGTTTTCCTGCATTTCAAATGCATCCTAAAGCACAGCAAATGCATCAGAAACGGTCTAGTTCTTATTGAAACCCTAACCCTAACCCTAGGTCGGGCACTTTGGGAACTCAAATACTGTATCAAAAACATGTCTACAAATACAGCGTTCGAAAAGCCACCCAAATCACTCCCAACTAGTCAGAAACATTTAAAATAGTGTTTCTAAGCAATTCAATGCATCTACAGTGAATCTGTTGTTTAAATTTCCAAAATTTTTCTTTTTCTCACTTTCTCCTGAAATGGCGTAGAAAATGAGCAAGTCTTGTGGCGTTTGTGGGACTGCATTACAATTACCACTACAGTGCGGCTAAAAGTATAATTGTTTTGGGCATTAAATGCAACAAGCAGGATAAATTCACATACAGAATGTGTGTTTTCAAACTTTTGATTTTTGACCCTTTTTGAGCGACAGCCGCGCGGCTACAGAAAAATGGCAAAATACGGCCATATTTTTTTCTCGAGGAAACAACCAAACAACAATTTTCCTGCATTTCAAATGCATCCTAAAGCACAGCAAATGCATCAGAAACGGTCTAGTTCTTATTGAAACCCTAACCCTAACCCTAGGTCGGGCACTTTGGGAACTCAAATACTGTATCAAAAACATGTCTACAAATACAGCGTTCGAAAAGTCACCCAAATCGCTCCCAACTAGTCAGAAACATTTAAATTAATGTTTCTAAGCAATTCAATGTATCTGCAGTGAATCTGTTGTTTAAATTTCCAATATTTTTCTTTTTCTCACTTTCTCCTGAAATGGCGCAGAAAATGAGCAAGTCTTGTGGCGTTTGTGGGACTGCATTACAATTACCACTACAGTGTGGCTAAAAGTATCATTGTTTTGGGCATTAAATGCAACAAGCAGGATAAATTCACATACAGAATGTGTGTTTTCAAACTTTTGATTTTTGACCCTTTTTGAGCGACAGCCGCGCGGCTTAAGAAAAATGGCAAAATACGGCCATATTTTTTTCTCGAGGAAACAACCAAACAACAGTTTTCCTGCATTTCAAATGCATCCTAAAGCACAGCAAATGCATCAGAAACGGTCTAGTTCTTATTGAAACCCTAACCCTAGGTCGGGCACTTTGGGAACTCAAATACTGTATCAAAAACATGTCTACAAATACAGCGTTCGAAAAGTCACCCAAATCGCTCCCAACTAGTCAGAAACATTTAAATTAATGTTTCTAAGCAATTCAATGTATCTGCAGTGAATCTGTTGTTTAAATTTCCAATATTTTTCTTTTTCTCACTTTCTCCTGAAATGGCGCAGAAAATGAGCAAGTCTTGTGGCGTTTGTGGGACTGCATTAAAATTACCACTACAGTGTGGCTAAAAGTATCATAGTTTTGGGCATTAAATGCAACAAGCAGGATAAATTCACATATAGAATGTGTGTTTTCAAACTTTTGATTTTTGACCCTTTTTGAGCGACAGCCGCGCGGCTTAAGAAAAATGGCAAAATACGGCCATATTTTTTTCTCGAGGAAACAACCAAACAACAGTTTTCCTGCATTTCAAATGCATCCTAAAGCACAGCAAATGCATCAGAAACGGTCTAGTTCTTATTGAAACCCTAACCCTAACCCTAGGTCGGGCACTTTGGGAACTCAAATACTGTATCAAAAACATGTCTACAAATACAGCGTTCGAAAAGTCACCCAAATCGCTCCCAACTAGTCAGAAACATTTAAAATAATGTTTCTAAGCAATTCAATGTATCTGCAGTGAATCTGTTGTTTAAATTTCCAATATTTTTCTTTTTCTCACTTTCTCCTGAAATGGCGCAGAAAATGAGCCAGTCTTGTGGCGTTTGTGGGACTGCATTACAATTACCACTACAGTGTGGCTAAAAGTATCATTGTTTTGGGCATTAAATGCAACAAGGAGGATAAATTCACATACAGAATGTGTGTTTTCAAACTTTTGATTTTTGACCCTTTTTGAGCGTCAGCCGCGCGGCTTAAGAAAAATGGCAAAATACGGCCATATTTTTTTCTCGAGGAAACAACCAAACAACAGTTTTCCTGCATTTCAAATGCATCCTAAAGCACAGCAAATGCATCAGAAACGGTCTAGTTCTTATTGAAACCCTAACCCTAGGTCGGGCACTTTGGGAACTCAAATACTGTATCAAAAACATGTCTACAAATACAGCGTTCGAAAAGTCACCCAAATCGCTCCCAACTAGTCAGAAACATTTAAATTAATGTTTCTAAGCAATTCAATGTATCTGCAGTGAATCTGTTGTTTAAATTTCCAATATTTTTCTTTTTCTCACTTTCTCCTGAAATGGCGCAGAAAATGAGCAAGTCTTGTGGCGTTTGTGGGACTGCATTAAAATTACCACTACAGTGTGGCTAAAAGTATCATAGTTTTGGGCATTAAATGCAACAAGCAGGATAAATTCACATATAGAATGTGTGTTTTCAAACTTTTGATTTTTGACCCTTTTTGAGCGACAGCCGCGCGGCTTAAGAAAAATGGCAAAATACGGCCATATTTTTTTCTCGAGGAAACAACCAAACAACAGTTTTCCTGCATTTCAAATGCATCCTAAAGCACAGCAAATGCATCAGAAACGGTCTAGTTCTTATTGAAACCCTAACCCTAACCCTAGGTCGGGCACTTTGGGAACTCAAATACTGTATCAAAAACATGTCTACAAATACAGCGTTCGAAAAGCCACCCAAATCACTCCCAACTAGTCAGAAACATTTAAAATAGTGTTTCTAAGCAATTCAATGCATCTACAGTGAATCTGTTGTTTAAATTTCCAAAATTTTTCTTTTTCTCACTTTCTCCTGAAATGGCGTAGAAAATGAGCAAGTCTTGTGGCGTTTGTGGGACTGCATTACAATTACCACTACAGTGCGGCTAAAAGTATAATTGTTTTGGGCATTAAATGCAACAAGCAGGATAAATTCACATACAGAATGTGTGTTTTCAAACTTTTGATTTTTGACCCTTTTTGAGCGACAGCCGCGCGGCTAAAGAAAAATGGCAAAATACGGCCATATTTTTTTCTCGAGGAAACAACCAAACAACAATTTTCCTGCATTTCAAATGCATCCTAAAGCACAGCAAATGCATCAGAAACGGTCTAGTTCTTATTGAAACCCTAACCCTAACCCTAGGTCGGGCACTTTGGGAACTCAAATACTGTATCAAAAACATGTCTACAAATACAGCGTTCGAAAAGTCACCCAAATCGCTCCCAACTAGTCAGAAACATTTAAATTAATGTTTCTAAGCAATTCAATGTATCTGCAGTGAATCTGTTGTTTAAATTTCCAATATTTTTCTTTTTCTCACTTTCTCCTGAAATGGCGCAGAAAATGAGCAAGTCTTGTGGCGTTTGTGGGACTGCATTACAATTACCACTACAGTGTGGCTAAAAGTATCATTGTTTTGGGCATTAAATGCAACAAGCAGGATAAATTCACATACAGAATGTGTGTTTTCAAACTTTTGATTTTTGACCCTTTTTGAGCGACAGCCGCGCGGCTTAAGAAAACTGGCAAAATACGGCCATATTTTTTTCTCGAGGAAACAACCAAACAACAGTTTTCCTGCATTTCAAATGCATCCTAAAGCACAGCAAATGCATCAGAAACGGTCTAGTTCTTATTGAAACCCTAACCCTAACCCTAGGTCGGGCACTTTGGGAACTCAAATACTGTATCAAAAACATGTCTACAAATACAGCGTTCGAAAAGTCACCCAAATCGCTCCCAACTAGTCAGAAACATTTAAAATAATGTTTCTAAGCAATTCAATGTATCTGCAGTGAATCTGTTGTTTAAATTTCCAATATTTTTCTTTTTCTCACTTTCTCCTGAAATGGCGCAGAAAATGAGCCAGTCTTGTGGTGTTTGTGGGACTGCATTACAATTACCACTACAGTGTGGCTAAAAGTATCATTGTTTTGGGCATTAAATGCAACAAGGAGGATAAATTCACATACAGAATGTGTGTTTTCAAACTTTTGATTTTTGACCCTTTTTGAGCGACAGCCGCGCGGCTTAAGAAAAATGGCAAAATACGGCCATATTTTTTTCTCGAGGAAACAACCAAACAACAATTTTCCTGCATTTCAAATGCATCCTAAAGCACAGCAAATGCATCAGAAACGGTCTAGTTCTTATTGAAACCCTAACCCTAACCCTAGGTCGGGCACTTTGGGAACTCAAATACTGTATCAAAAACATGTCTACAAATACAGCGTTCGAAAAGTCACCCAAATCGCTCCCAACTAGTCAGAAACATTTAAAATAATGTTTCTAAGCAATTCAATGTATCTGCAGTGAATCTGTTGTTTAAATTTCCAATATTTTTCTTTTTCTCACTTTCTCCTGAAATGGCGCAGAAAATGAGCCAGTCTTGTGGCGTTTGTGGGACTGCATTACAATTACCACTACAGTGTGGCTAAAAGTATCATTGTTTTGGGCATTAAATGCAACAAGGAGGATAAATTCACATACAGAATGTGTGTTTTCAAACTTTTGATTTTTGACCCTTTTTGAGCGACAGCCGCGCGGCTTAAGAAAAATGGCAAAATACGGCCATATTTTTTTCTCGAGGAAACAACCAAACAACAATTTTCCTGCATTTCAAATGCATCCTAAAGCACAGCAAATGCATCAGAAACGGTCTAGTTGTTTTTGAAACCCTAACCCTAACCCTAGGTCGGGCACTTTGGGAACTCAAATACTGTATCAAAAACATGTCTACAACTACAGCGTTCGAAAAGTCACCCAAATCGCTCCCAACTAGTCAGAAACATTTAAAATAATGTTTCTAAGCAATTCAATGTATCTGCAGTGAATCTGTTGTTTAAATTTCCAAAATTTTTCTTTTTCTCACTTTCTCCTGAAATGGCGCAGAAAATGATCCAGTCTTGTGGCGTTTGTGGGACTGCATTACAATTACCACTACAGTGTGGCTAAAAGTATCATTGTTTTGGGCATTAAATGCAACAAGGAGGATAAATTCACATACAGAATGTGTGTTTTCAAACTTTTGATTTTTGACCCTTTTTGAGCGTCAGCCGCGCGGCTTAAGAAAAATGGCAAAATACGGCCATATTTTTTTCTCGAGGAAACAACCAAACAACAATTTTCCTGCATTTCAAATGCATCCTAAAGCACAGCAAATGCATCAGAAACGGTCTAGTTCTTATTGAAACCCTAACCCTAACCCTAGGTCGGGCACTTTGGGAACTCAAATACTGTATCAAAAACATGTCTACAAATACAGCGTTCGAAAAGTCACCCAAATCGCTCCCAACTAGTCAGAAACATTTAAAATAATGTTTCTAAGCAATTCAATGTATCTGCAGTGAATCTGTTGTTTAAATTTCCAATATTTTTCTTTTTCTCACTTTCTCCTGAAATGGCGCAGAAAATGAGCCAGTCTTGTGGCGTTTGTGGGACTGCATTACAATTACCACTACAGTGTGGCTAAAAGTATCATTGTTTTGGGCATTAAATGCAACAAGGAGGATAAATTCACATACAGAATGTGTGTTTTCAAACTTTTGATTTTTGACCCTTTTTGAGCGACAGCCGCGCGGCTTAAGAAAAATGGCAAAATACGGCCATATTTTTTTCTCGAGGAAACAACCAAACAACAATTTTCCTGCATTTCAAATGCATCCTAAAGCACAGCAAATGCATCAGAAACGGTCTAGTTCTTATTGAAACCCTAACCCTAACCCTAGGTCGGGCACTTTGGGAACTCAAATACTGTATCAAAAACATGTCTACAAATACAGCGTTCGAAAAGTCACCCAAATCGCTCCCAACTAGTCAGAAACATTTAAAATAATGTTTCTAAGCAATTCAATGTATCTGCAGTGAATCTGTTGTTTAAATTTCCAATATTTTTCTTTTTCTCACTTTCTCCTGAAATGGCGCAGAAAATGAGCAAGTCTTGTGGCGTTTGTGGGACTGCATTGCAATTACCACTACAGTGTGGCTAAAAGTATCATTGTTTTGGGCATTAAATGCAACAAGCAGGATAAATTCACATACAGAATGTGTGTTTTCAAACTTTTGATTTTTGACCCTTTTTGAGCGACAGCCGCGCGGCTTAAGAAAACTGGCAAAATACGGCCATATTTTTTTCTCGAGGAAACAACCAAACAACAGTTTTCCTGCATTTCAAATGCATCCTAAAGCACAGCAAATGCATCAGAAACGGTCTAGTTCTTATTGAAACCCTAACCCTAACCCTAGGTCGGGCACTTTGGGAACTCAAATACTGTATCAAAAACATGTCTACAAATACAGCGTTCGAAAAGTCACCCAAATCGCTCCCAACTAGTCAGACACATTTAAAATAATGTTTCTAAGCAATTCAATGTATCTGCAGTGAATCTGTTGTTTAAATTTCCAATATTTTTCTTTTTCTCACTTTCTCCTGAAATGGCGCAGAAAATGAGCAAGTCTTGTGGCGTTTGTGGGACTGCTTTACAATTACCACTACAGTGTGGCTAAAAGTATCATTGTTTTGGGCATTAAATGCAACAAGCAGGATAAATTCACATACAGAATGTGTGTTTTCAAACTTTTGATTTTTGACCCTTTTTGAGCGACAGCCGCGCGGCTTAAGAAAAATGGCAAAATACGGCCATATTTTTTTCTCGAGGAAACAACCAAACAACAATTTTCCTGCATTTCAAATGCATCCTAAAGCACAGCAAATGCATCAGAAACGGTCTAGTTGTTTTTGAAACCCTAACCCTAACCCTAGGTCGGGCACTTTGGGAACTCAAATACTGTATCAAAAACATGTCTACAACTACAGCGTTATAAAAGTCACCCAAATCGCTCCCAACTAGTCAGAAACATTTAAAATAATGTTTCTAAGCAATTCAATGTATCTGCAGTGAATCTGTTGTTTAAATTTCCAAAATTTTTCTTTTTCTCACTTTCTCCTGAAATGGCGCAGAAAATGAGCCAGTCTTGTGGCGTTTGTGGGACTGCATTACAATTACCACTACAGTGTGGCTAAAAGTATCATTGTTTTGGGCATTAAATGCAACAAGGAGGATAAATTCACATACAGAATGTGTGTTTTCAAACTTTTGATTTTTGACCCTTTTTGAGCGTCAGCCGCGCGGCTTAAGAAAAATGGCAAAATACGGCCATATTTTTTTCTCGAGGAAACAACCAAACAACAGTTTTCCTGCATTTCAAATGCATCCTAAAGCACAGCAAATGCATCAGAAACGGTCTAGTTCTTATTGAAACCCTAACCCTAACCCTAGGTCGGGCACTTTGGGAACTCAAATACTGTATCAAAAACATGTCTACAAATACAGCGTTCGAAAAGTCACCCAAATCGCTCCCAACTAGTCAGAAACATTTAAATTAATGTTTCTAAGCAATTCAATGTATCTGCAGTGAATCTGTTGTTTAAATTTCCAATATTTTTCTTTTTCTCACTTTCTCCTGAAATGGCGCAGAAAATGAGCAAGTCTTGTGGCGTTTGTGGGACTGCATTACAATTACCACTACAGTGTGGCTAAAAGTATCATTGTTTTGGGCATTAAATGCAACAAGCAGGATAAATTCACATACAGAATGTGTGTTTTCAAACTTTTGATTTTTGACCCTTTTTGAGCGACAGCCGCGCGGCTTAAGAAAAATGGCAAAATACGGCCATATTTTTTTCTCGAGGAAACAACCAAACAACAGTTTTCCTGCATTTCAAATGCATCCTAAAGCACAGCAAATGCATCAGAAACGGTCTAGTTCTTATTGAAACCCTAACCCTAACCCTAGGTCGGGCACTTTGGGAACTCAAATACTGTATCAAAAACATGTCTACAAATACAGCGTTCGAAAAGTCACCCAAATCGCTCCCAACTAGTCAGAAACATTTAAAATAATGTTTCTAAGCAATTCAATGTATCTGCAGTGAATCTGTTGTTTAAATTTCCAAAATTTTTCTTTTTCTCACTTTCTCCTGAAATGGCGCAGAAAATGAGCCAGTCTTGTGGCGTTTGTGGGACTGCATTACAATTACCACTACAGTGTGGCTAAAAGTATCATTGTTTTGGGCATTAAATGCAACAAGGAGGATAAATTCACATACAGAATGTGTGTTTTCAAACTTTTGATTTTTGACCCTTTTTGAGCGTCAGCCGCGCGGCTTAAGAAAAATGGCAAAATACGGCCATATTTTTTTCTCGAGGAAACAACCAAACAACAGTTTTCCTGCATTTCAAATGCATCCTAAAGCACAGCAAATGCATCAGAAACGGTCTAGTTCTTATTGAAACCCTAACCCTAACCCTAGGTCGGGCACTTTGGGAACTCAAATACTGTATCAAAAACATGTCTACAAATACAGCGTTCGAAAAGTCACCCAAATCGCTCCCAACTAGTCAGAAACATTTAAATTAATGTTTCTAAGCAATTCAATGTATCTGCAGTGAATCTGTTGTTTAAATTTCCAATATTTTTCTTTTTCTCACTTTCTCCTGAAATGGCGCAGAAAATGAGCAAGTCTTGTGGCGTTTGTGGGACTGCATTACAATTACCACTACAGTGTGGCTAAAAGTATCATTGTTTTGGGCATTAAATGCAACAAGCAGGATAAATTCACATACAGAATGTGTGTTTTCAAACTTTTGATTTTTGACCCTTTTTGAGCGACAGCCGCGCGGCTTAAGAAAACTGGCAAAATACGGCCATATTTTTTTCTCGAGGAAACAACCAAACAACAGTTTTCCTGCATTTCAAATGCATCCTAAAGCACAGCAAATGCATCAGAAACGGTCTAGTTCTTATTGAAACCCTAACCCTAACCCTAGGTCGGGCACTTTGGGAACTCAAATACTGTATCAAAAACATGTCTACAAATACAGCGTTCGAAAAGTCACCCAAATCGCTCCCAACTAGTCAGAAACATTTAAAATAATGTTTCTAAGCAATTCAATGTATCTGCAGTGAATCTGTTGTTTAAATTTCCAATATTTTTCTTTTTCTCACTTTCTCCTGAAATGGCGCAGAAAATGAGCCAGTCTTGTGGTGTTTGTGGGACTGCATTACAATTACCACTACAGTGTGGCTAAAAGTATCATTGTTTTGGGCATTAAATGCAACAAGGAGGATAAATTCACATACAGAATGTGTGTTTTCAAACTTTTGATTTTTGACCCTTTTTGAGCGACAGCCGCGCGGCTTAAGAAAAATGGCAAAATACGGCCATATTTTTTTCTCGAGGAAACAACCAAACAACAATTTTCCTGCATTTCAAATGCATCCTAAAGCACAGCAAATGCATCAGAAACGGTCTAGTTCTTATTGAAACCCTAACCCTAACCCTAGGTCGGGCACTTTGGGAACTCAAATACTGTATCAAAAACATGTCTACAAATACAGCGTTCGAAAAGTCACCCAAATCGCTCCCAACTAGTCAGAAACATTTAAAATAATGTTTCTAAGCAATTCAATGTATCTGCAGTGAATCTGTTGTTTAAATTTCCAATATTTTTCTTTTTCTCACTTTCTCCTGAAATGGCGCAGAAAATGAGCCAGTCTTGTGGCGTTTGTGGGACTGCATTACAATTACCACTACAGTGTGGCTAAAAGTATCATTGTTTTGGGCATTAAATGCAACAAGGAGGATAAATTCACATACAGAATGTGTGTTTTCAAACTTTTGATTTTTGACCCTTTTTGAGCGACAGCCGCGCGGCTTAAGAAAAATGGCAAAATACGGCCATATTTTTTTCTCGAGGAAACAACCAAACAACAATTTTCCTGCATTTCAAATGCATCCTAAAGCACAGCAAATGCATCAGAAACGGTCTAGTTGTTTTTGAAACCCTAACCCTAACCCTAGGTCGGGCACTTTGGGAACTCAAATACTGTATCAAAAACATGTCTACAACTACAGCGTTCGAAAAGTCACCCAAATCGCTCCCAACTAGTCAGAAACATTTAAAATAATGTTTCTAAGCAATTCAATGTATCTGCAGTGAATCTGTTGTTTAAATTTCCAAAATTTTTCTTTTTCTCACTTTCTCCTGAAATGGCGCAGAAAATGATCCAGTCTTGTGGCGTTTGTGGGACTGCATTACAATTACCACTACAGTGTGGCTAAAAGTATCATTGTTTTGGGCATTAAATGCAACAAGGAGGATAAATTCACATACAGAATGTGTGTTTTCAAACTTTTGATTTTTGACCCTTTTTGAGCGTCAGCCGCGCGGCTTAAGAAAAATGGCAAAATACGGCCATATTTTTTTCTCGAGGAAACAACCAAACAACAATTTTCCTGCATTTCAAATGCATCCTAAAGCACAGCAAATGCATCAGAAACGGTCTAGTTCTTATTGAAACCCTAACCCTAACCCTAGGTCGGGCACTTTGGGAACTCAAATACTGTATCAAAAACATGTCTACAAATACAGCGTTCGAAAAGTCACCCAAATCGCTCCCAACTAGTCAGAAACATTTAAAATAATGTTTCTAAGCAATTCAATGTATCTGCAGTGAATCTGTTGTTTAAATTTCCAATATTTTTCTTTTTCTCACTTTCTCCTGAAATGGCGCAGAAAATGAGCCAGTCTTGTGGCGTTTGTGGGACTGCATTACAATTACCACTACAGTGTGGCTAAAAGTATCATTGTTTTGGGCATTAAATGCAACAAGGAGGATAAATTCACATACAGAATGTGTGTTTTCAAACTTTTGATTTTTGACCCTTTTTGAGCGACAGCCGCGCGGCTTAAGAAAAATGGCAAAATACGGCCATATTTTTTTCTCGAGGAAACAACCAAACAACAATTTTCCTGCATTTCAAATGCATCCTAAAGCACAGCAAATGCATCAGAAACGGTCTAGTTCTTATTGAAACCCTAACCCTAACCCTAGGTCGGGCACTTTGGGAACTCAAATACTGTATCAAAAACATGTCTACAAATACAGCGTTCGAAAAGTCACCCAAATCGCTCCCAACTAGTCAGAAACATTTAAAATAATGTTTCTAAGCAATTCAATGTATCTGCAGTGAATCTGTTGTTTAAATTTCCAATATTTTTCTTTTTCTCACTTTCTCCTGAAATGGCGCAGAAAATGAGCAAGTCTTGTGGCGTTTGTGGGACTGCATTGCAATTACCACTACAGTGTGGCTAAAAGTATCATTGTTTTGGGCATTAAATGCAACAAGCAGGATAAATTCACATACAGAATGTGTGTTTTCAAACTTTTGATTTTTGACCCTTTTTGAGCGACAGCCGCGCGGCTTAAGAAAACTGGCAAAATACGGCCATATTTTTTTCTCGAGGAAACAACCAAACAACAGTTTTCCTGCATTTCAAATGCATCCTAAAGCACAGCAAATGCATCAGAAACGGTCTAGTTCTTATTGAAACCCTAACCCTAACCCTAGGTCGGGCACTTTGGGAACTCAAATACTGTATCAAAAACATGTCTACAAATACAGCGTTCGAAAAGTCACCCAAATCGCTCCCAACTAGTCAGACACATTTAAAATAATGTTTCTAAGCAATTCAATGTATCTGCAGTGAATCTGTTGTTTAAATTTCCAATATTTTTCTTTTTCTCACTTTCTCCTGAAATGGCGCAGAAAATGAGCAAGTCTTGTGGCGTTTGTGGGACTGCTTTACAATTACCACTACAGTGTGGCTAAAAGTATCATTGTTTTGGGCATTAAATGCAACAAGCAGGATAAATTCACATACAGAATGTGTGTTTTCAAACTTTTGATTTTTGACCCTTTTTGAGCGACAGCCGCGCGGCTTAAGAAAAATGGCAAAATACGGCCATATTTTTTTCTCGAGGAAACAACCAAACAACAATTTTCCTGCATTTCAAATGCATCCTAAAGCACAGCAAATGCATCAGAAACGGTCTAGTTGTTTTTGAAACCCTAACCCTAACCCTAGGTCGGGCACTTTGGGAACTCAAATACTGTATCAAAAACATGTCTACAACTACAGCGTTATAAAAGTCACCCAAATCGCTCCCAACTAGTCAGAAACATTTAAAATAATGTTTCTAAGCAATTCAATGTATCTGCAGTGAATCTGTTGTTTAAATTTCCAAAATTTTTCTTTTTCTCACTTTCTCCTGAAATGGCGCAGAAAATGAGCCAGTCTTGTGGCGTTTGTGGGACTGCATTACAATTACCACTACAGTGTGGCTAAAAGTATCATTGTTTTGGGCATTAAATGCAACAAGGAGGATAAATTCACATACAGAATGTGTGTTTTCAAACTTTTGATTTTTGACCCTTTTTGAGCGTCAGCCGCGCGGCTTAAGAAAAATGGCAAAATACGGCCATATTTTTTTCTCGAGGAAACAACCAAACAACAGTTTTCCTGCATTTCAAATGCATCCTAAAGCACAGCAAATGCATCAGAAACGGTCTAGTTCTTATTGAAACCCTAACCCTAACCCTAGGTCGGGCACTTTGGGAACTCAAATACTGTATCAAAAACATGTCTACAAATACAGCGTTCGAAAAGTCACCCAAATCGCTCCCAACTAGTCAGAAACATTTAAATTAATGTTTCTAAGCAATTCAATGTATCTGCAGTGAATCTGTTGTTTAAATTTCCAATATTTTTCTTTTTCTCACTTTCTCCTGAAATGGCGCAGAAAATGAGCAAGTCTTGTGGCGTTTGTGGGACTGCATTACAATTACCACTACAGTGTGGCTAAAAGTATCATTGTTTTGGGCATTAAATGCAACAAGCAGGATAAATTCACATACAGAATGTGTGTTTTCAAACTTTTGATTTTTGACCCTTTTTGAGCGACAGCCGCGCGGCTTAAGAAAAATGGCAAAATACGGCCATATTTTTTTCTCGAGGAAACAACCAAACAACAGTTTTCCTGCATTTCAAATGCATCCTAAAGCACAGCAAATGCATCAGAAACGGTCTAGTTCTTATTGAAACCCTAACCCTAACCCTAGGTCGGGCACTTTGGGAACTCAAATACTGTATCAAAAACATGTCTACAAATACAGCGTTCGAAAAGTCACCCAAATCGCTCCCAACTAGTCAGAAACATTTAAAATAATGTTTCTAAGCAATTCAATGTATCTGCAGTGAATCTGTTGTTTAAATTTCCAAAATTTTTCTTTTTCTCACTTTCTCCTGAAATGGCGCAGAAAATGAGCCAGTCTTGTGGCGTTTGTGGGACTGCATTACAATTACCACTACAGTGTGGCTAAAAGTATCATTGTTTTGGGCATTAAATGCAACAAGGAGGATAAATTCACATACAGAATGTGTGTTTTCAAACTTTTGATTTTTGACCCTTTTTGAGCGTCAGCCGCGCGGCTTAAGAAAAATGGCAAAATACGGCCATATTTTTTTCTCGAGGAAACAACCAAACAACAGTTTTCCTGCATTTCAAATGCATCCTAAAGCACAGCAAATGCATCAGAAACGGTCTAGTTCTTATTGAAACCCTAACCCTAACCCTAGGTCGGGCACTTTGGGAACTCAAATACTGTATCAAAAACATGTCTACAAATACAGCGTTCGAAAAGTCACCCAAATCGCTCCCAACTAGTCAGAAACATTTAAATTAATGTTTCTAAGCAATTCAATGTATCTGCAGTGAATCTGTTGTTTAAATTTCCAATATTTTTCTTTTTCTCACTTTCTCCTGAAATGGCGCAGAAAATGAGCAAGTCTTGTGGCGTTTGTGGGACTGCATTACAATTACCACTACAGTGTGGCTAAAAGTATCATTGTTTTGGGCATTAAATGCAACAAGCAGGATAAATTCACATACAGAATGTGTGTTTTCAAACTTTTGATTTTTGACCCTTTTTGAGCGACAGCCGCGCGGCTTAAGAAAACTGGCAAAATACGGCCATATTTTTTTCTCGAGGAAACAACCAAACAACAGTTTTCCTGCATTTCAAATGCATCCTAAAGCACAGCAAATGCATCAGAAACGGTCTAGTTCTTATTGAAACCCTAACCCTAACCCTAGGTCGGGCACTTTGGGAACTCAAATACTGTATCAAAAACATGTCTACAAATACAGCGTTCGAAAAGTCACCCAAATCGCTCCCAACTAGTCAGAAACATTTAAAATAATGTTTCTAAGCAATTCAATGTATCTGCAGTGAATCTGTTGTTTAAATTTCCAATATTTTTCTTTTTCTCACTTTCTCCTGAAATGGCGCAGAAAATGAGCCAGTCTTGTGGTGTTTGTGGGACTGCATTACAATTACCACTACAGTGTGGCTAAAAGTATCATTGTTTTGGGCATTAAATGCAACAAGGAGGATAAATTCACATACAGAATGTGTGTTTTCAAACTTTTGATTTTTGACCCTTTTTGAGCGACAGCCGCGCGGCTTAAGAAAAATGGCAAAATACGGCCATATTTTTTTCTCGAGGAAACAACCAAACAACAATTTTCCTGCATTTCAAATGCATCCTAAAGCACAGCAAATGCATCAGAAACGGTCTAGTTCTTATTGAAACCCTAACCCTAACCCTAGGTCGGGCACTTTGGGAACTCAAATACTGTATCAAAAACATGTCTACAAATACAGCGTTCGAAAAGTCACCCAAATCGCTCCCAACTAGTCAGAAACATTTAAAATAATGTTTCTAAGCAATTCAATGTATCTGCAGTGAATCTGTTGTTTAAATTTCCAATATTTTTCTTTTTCTCACTTTCTCCTGAAATGGCGCAGAAAATGAGCCAGTCTTGTGGCGTTTGTGGGACTGCATTACAATTACCACTACAGTGTGGCTAAAAGTATCATTGTTTTGGGCATTAAATGCAACAAGGAGGATAAATTCACATACAGAATGTGTGTTTTCAAACTTTTGATTTTTGACCCTTTTTGAGCGACAGCCGCGCGGCTTAAGAAAAATGGCAAAATACGGCCATATTTTTTTCTCGAGGAAACAACCAAACAACAATTTTCCTGCATTTCAAATGCATCCTAAAGCACAGCAAATGCATCAGAAACGGTCTAGTTGTTTTTGAAACCCTAACCCTAACCCTAGGTCGGGCACTTTGGGAACTCAAATACTGTATCAAAAACATGTCTACAACTACAGCGTTCGAAAAGTCACCCAAATCGCTCCCAACTAGTCAGAAACATTTAAAATAATGTTTCTAAGCAATTCAATGTATCTGCAGTGAATCTGTTGTTTAAATTTCCAAAATTTTTCTTTTTCTCACTTTCTCCTGAAATGGCGCAGAAAATGATCCAGTCTTGTGGCGTTTGTGGGACTGCATTACAATTACCACTACAGTGTGGCTAAAAGTATCATTGTTTTGGGCATTAAATGCAACAAGGAGGATAAATTCACATACAGAATGTGTGTTTTCAAACTTTTGATTTTTGACCCTTTTTGAGCGTCAGCCGCGCGGCTTAAGAAAAATGGCAAAATACGGCCATATTTTTTTCTCGAGGAAACAACCAAACAACAGTTTTCCTGCATTTCAAATGCATCCTAAAGCACAGCAAATGCATCAGAAACGGTCTAGTTCTTATTGAAACCCTAACCCTAACCCTAGGTCGGGCACTTTGGGAACTCAAATACTGTATCAAAAACATGTCTACAAATACAGCGTTCGAAAAGTCACCCAAATCGCTCCCAACTAGTCAGAAACATTTAAAATAATGTTTCTAAGCAATTCAATGTATCTGCAGTGAATCTGTTGTTTAAATTTCCAATATTTTTCTTTTTCTCACTTTCTCCTGAAATGGTGCAGAAAATGAGCAAGTCTTGTGGCGTTTGTGGGACTGCATTGCAATTACCACTACAGTGCGGCTAAAAGTATAATTGTTTTGGGCATTAAATGCAACAAGCAGGATAAATTCACATACAGAATGTGTATTTTCAAACTTTTGATTTTTGACCCTTTTT
Organism: Atractosteus spatula; assembly: GCF_055471065.1. NCBI lineage: Eukaryota > Metazoa > Chordata > Actinopteri > Semionotiformes > Lepisosteidae > Atractosteus > Atractosteus spatula. Next base: position 29,854,827 of record NC_142718.1, read on the forward strand.
GAGCGACAGCCGCGCGGCTAAAGAAAAATGGCAAAATACGGCCATATTTTTTTCTCGAGGAAACAACCAAACAACAATTTTCCTGCATTTCAAATGCATCCTAAAGCACAGCAAATGCATCAGAAACGGTCTAGTTCTTATTGAAACCCTAACCCTAACCCTAGGTCGGGCACTTTGGGAACTCAAATACTGTATCAAAAACATGTCTACAAATACAGCGTTCGAAAAGTCACCCAAATCGCTCCCAACTAGTCAGAAACATTTAAATTAATGTTTCTAAGCAATTCAATGTATCTGCAGTGAATCTGTTGTTTAAATTTCCAATATTTTTCTTTTTCTCACTTTCTCCTGAAATGGCGCAGAAAATGAGCAAGTCTTGTGGCGTTTGTGGGACTGCATTACAATTACCACTACAGTGTGGCTAAAAGTATCATTGTTTTGGGCATTAAATGCAACAAGCAGGATAAATTCACATACAGAATGTGTGTTTTCAAACTTTTGATTTTTGACCCTTTTTGAGCGACAGCCGCGCGGCTTAAGAAAACTGGCAAAATACGGCCATATTTTTTTCTCGAGGAAACAACCAAACAACAGTTTTCCTGCATTTCAAATGCATCCTAAAGCACAGCAAATGCATCAGAAACGGTCTAGTTCTTATTGAAACCCTAACCCTAACCCTAGGTCGGGCACTTTGGGAACTCAAATACTGTATCAAAAACATGTCTACAAATACAGCGTTCGAAAAGTCACCCAAATCGCTCCCAACTAGTCAGAAACATTTAAAATAATGTTTCTAAGCAATTCAATGTATCTGCAGTGAATCTGTTGTTTAAATTTCCAATATTTTTCTTTTTCTCACTTTCTCCTGAAATGGCGCAGAAAATGAGCCAGTCTTGTGGTGTTTGTGGGACTGCATTACAATTACCACTACAGTGTGGCTAAAAGTATCATTGTTTTGGGCATTAAATGCAACAAGGAGGATAAATTCACATACAGAATGTGTGTTTTCAAACTTTTGATTTTTGACCCTTTTTGAGCGACAGCCGCGCGGCTTAAGAAAAATGGCAAAATACGGCCATATTTTTTTCTCGAGGAAACAACCAAACAACAATTTTCCTGCATTTCAAATGCATCCTAAAGCACAGCAAATGCATCAGAAACGGTCTAGTTCTTATTGAAACCCTAACCCTAACCCTAGGTCGGGCACTTTGGGAACTCAAATACTGTATCAAAAACATGTCTACAAATACAGCGTTCGAAAAGTCACCCAAATCGCTCCCAACTAGTCAGAAACATTTAAAATAATGTTTCTAAGCAATTCAATGTATCTGCAGTGAATCTGTTGTTTAAATTTCCAATATTTTTCTTTTTCTCACTTTCTCCTGAAATGGCGCAGAAAATGAGCCAGTCTTGTGGCGTTTGTGGGACTGCATTACAATTACCACTACAGTGTGGCTAAAAGTATCATTGTTTTGGGCATTAAATGCAACAAGGAGGATAAATTCACATACAGAATGTGTGTTTTCAAACTTTTGATTTTTGACCCTTTTTGAGCGACAGCCGCGCGGCTTAAGAAAAATGGCAAAATACGGCCATATTTTTTTCTCGAGGAAACAACCAAACAACAATTTTCCTGCATTTCAAATGCATCCTAAAGCACAGCAAATGCATCAGAAACGGTCTAGTTCTTATTGAAACCCTAACCCTAACCCTAGGTCGGGCACTTTGGGAACTCAAATACTGTATCAAAAACATGTCTACAAATACAGCGTTCGAAAAGTCACCCAAATCGCTCCCAACTAGTCAGAAACATTTAAAATAATGTTTCTAAGCAATTCAATGTATCTGCAGTGAATCTGTTGTTTAAATTTCCAATATTTTTCTTTTTCTCACTTTCTCCTGAAATGGCGCAGAAAATGAGCAAGTCTTGTGGCGTTTGTGGGACTGCATTGCAATTACCACTACAGTGTGGCTAAAAGTATCATTGTTTTGGGCATTAAATGCAACAAGCAGGATAAATTCACATACAGAATGTGTGTTTTCAAACTTTTGATTTTTGACCCTTTTTGAGCGACAGCCGCGCGGCTTAAGAAAACTGGCAAAATACGGCCATATTTTTTTCTCGAGGAAACAACCAAACAACAGTTTTCCTGCATTTCAAATGCATCCTAAAGCACAGCAAATGCATCAGAAACGGTCTAGTTCTTATTGAAACCCTAACCCTAACCCTAGGTCGGGCACTTTGGGAACTCAAATACTGTATCAAAAACATGTCTACAAATACAGCGTTCGAAAAGTCACCCAAATCGCTCCCAACTAGTCAGACACATTTAAAATAATGTTTCTAAGCAATTCAATGTATCTGCAGTGAATCTGTTGTTTAAATTTCCAATATTTTTCTTTTTCTCACTTTCTCCTGAAATGGCGCAGAAAATGAGCAAGTCTTGTGGCGTTTGTGGGACTGCTTTACAATTACCACTACAGTGTGGCTAAAAGTATCATTGTTTTGGGCATTAAATGCAACAAGCAGGATAAATTCACATACAGAATGTGTGTTTTCAAACTTTTGATTTTTGACCCTTTTTGAGCGACAGCCGCGCGGCTTAAGAAAAATGGCAAAATACGGCCATATTTTTTTCTCGAGGAAACAACCAAACAACAGTTTTCCTGCATTTCAAATGCATCCTAAAGCACAGCAAATGCATCAGAAACGGTCTAGTTCTTATTGAAACCCTAACCCTAACCCTAGGTCGGGCACTTTGTGAACTCAAATACTGTATCAAAAACATGTCTACAAATACAGCGTTCGAAAAGTCACCCAAATCGCTCCCAACTAGTCAGAAACATTTAAAATAATGTTTCTAAGCAATTCAATGTATCTGCAGTGAATCTGTTGTTTAAATTTCCAATATTTTTCTTTTTCTCACTTTCTCCTGAAATGGCGCAGAAAATGAGCCAGTCTTGAGGCGTTTGTGGGACTGCATTACAATTACCACTACAGTGTGGCTAAAAGTATCATTGTTTTGGGCATTAAATGCAACAAGGAGGATAAATTCACATACAGAATGTGTTTTTTCAAACTTTTGATTTTTGACCCTTTTTGAGCGACAGCCGCGCGGCTTAAGAAAACTGGCAAAATACGGCCATATTTTTTTCTCGAGGAAACAACCAAACAACAGTTTTCCTGCATTTCAAATGCATCCTAAAGCACAGCAAATGCATCAGAAACGGTCTAGTTCTTATTGAAACCCTAACCCTAACCCTAGGTCGGGCACTTTGGGAACTCAAATACTGTATCAAAAACATGTCTACAAATACAGCGTTCGAAAAGTCACCCAAATCGCTCCCAACTAGTCAGACACATTTAAAATAATGTTTCTAAGCAATTCAATGTATCTGCAGTGAATCTGTTGTTTAAATTTCCAATATTTTTCTTTTTCTCACTTTCTCCTGAAATGGCGCAGAAAATGAGCAAGTCTTGTGGCGTTTGTGGGACTGCATTACAATTACCACTACAGTGTGGCTAAAAGTATCATTGTTTTGGGCATTAAATGCAACAAGGAGGATAAATTCACATACAGAATGTGTGTTTTCAAACTTTTGATTTTTGACCCTTTTTGAGCGACAGCCGCGCGGCTAAAGAAAAATGGCAAAATACGGCCATATTTTTTTCTCGAGGAAACAACCAAACAACAATTTTCCTGCATTTCAAATGCATCCTAAAGCACAGCAAATGCATCAGAAACGGTCTAATTCTTATTGAAACCCTAACCCTAACCCTAGGTCGGGCACTTTGGGAACTCAAATACTGTATCAAAAACATGTCTACAAATACAGCGTTCGAAAAGCCACCCAAATCACTCCCAACTAGTCAGAAACATTTAAAATAGTGTTTCTAAGCAATTCAATGCATCTACAGTGAATCTGTTGTTTAAATTTCCAAAATTTTTCTTTTTCTCACTTTCTCCTGAAATGGCGTAGAAAATGAGCAAGTCTTGTGGCGTTTGTGGGACTGCATTACAATTACCACTACAGTGCGGCTAAAAGTATAATTGTTTTGGGCATTAAATGCAACAAGCAGGATAAATTCACATACAGAATGTGTGTTTTCAAACTTTTGATTTTTGACCCTTTTTGAGCGACAGCCGCGCGGCTTAAGAAAAATGGCAAAATACGGCCATATTTTTTTCTCGAGGAAACAACCAAACAACAATTTTCCTGCATTTCAAATGCATCCTAAAGCACAGCAAATGCATCAGAAACGGTCTAGTTGTTTTTGAAACCCTAACCCTAACCCTAGGTTGGGCACTTTGGGAACTCAAATACTGTATCAAAAACATGTCTACAACTACAGCGTTCGAAAAGTCACCCAAATCGCTCCCAACTAGTCAGAAACATTTAAAATAATGTTTCTAAGCAATTCAATGTATCTGCAGTGAATCTGCTGTTTAAATTTCCAATATGTTTCTTTTTCTCACTTTCTCCTGAAATGGCGCAGAAAATGAGCAAGTCTTGTGGCGTTTGTGGGACTGCATTACAATTACCACTACAGTGTGGCTAAAAGTATCATTGTTTTGGGCATTAAATGCAACAAGCAGGATAAATTCACATACAGAATGTGTGTTTTCAAACTTTTGATTTTTGACCCTTTTTGAGCGACAGACGCGCGGCTTAAGAAAAATGGCAAAATACGGCCATATTTTTTTCTCGAGGAAACAACCAAACAACAATTTTCCTGCATTTCAAATGCATCCTAAAGCACAGCAAATGCATCAGAAACGGTCTAGTTCTTATTGAAACCCTAACCCTAAACCTAGGTCGGGCACTTTGGGAACTCAAATACTGTATCAAAAACATGTCTACAAATACAGCGTTCGAAAAGTCACCCAAATCGCTCCCAACTAGTCAGAAACATTTAAATTAATGTTTCTAAGCAATTCAATGTATCTGCAGTGAATCTGTTGTTTAAATTTCCAATATTTTTCTTTTTCTCACTTTCTCCTGAAATGGCGCAGAAAATGAGCAAGTCTTTTGGCGTTTGTGGGACTGCATTACAATTACCACTACAGTGTGGCTAAAAGTATCATTGTTTTGGGCATTAAATGCAACAAGCAGGATAAATTCACATACAGAATGTGTGTTTTCAAACTTTTGATTTTTGACCCTTTTTGAGCGACAGCCGCGCGGCTTAAGAAAAATGGCAAAATACGGCCATATTTTTTTCTCGAGGAAACAACCAAACAACAGTTTTCCTGCATTTCAAATGCATCCAAAAGCACAGCAAATGCATCAGAAACGGTCCAGTTCTTATTGAAACCCTAACCCTAACCCTAGGTCGGGCACTTTGGGAACTCAAATACTGTATCAAAAACATGTCTACAAATACAGCGTTCGAAAAGTCACCCAAATCGCTCCCAACTAGTCAGAAACATTTAAAATAATGTTTCTAAGCAATTCAATGTATCTGCAGTAAATCTGTTGTTTAAATTTCCAATATTTTTCTTTTTCTCACTTTCTCCTGAAATGGCGCAGAAAATGAGCCAGTCTTGTGGCGTTTGTGGGACTGCATTACAATTACCACTACAGTGTGGCTAAAAGTATCATTGTTTTGGGCATTAAATGCAACAAGGAGGATAAATTCACATACAGAATGTGTGTTTTCAAACTTTTGATTTTAAACCCTTTTTGAGCGTCAGCCGCGCGGCTTAAGAAAAATGGCAAAATACGGCCATATTTTTTTCTCGAGGAAACAACCAAACAACAGTTTTCCTGCATTTCAAATGCATCCTAAAGCACAGCAAATGCATCAGAAACGGTCTAGTTCTTATTGAAACCCTAACCCTAGGTCGGGCACTTTGGGAACTCAAATACTGTATCAAAAACATGTCTACAAATACAGCGTTCGAAAAGCCACCCAAATCACTCCCAACTAGTCAGAAACATTTAAAATAGTGTTTCTAAGCAATTCAATGCATCTACAGTGAATCTGTTGTTTAAATTTCCAAAATTTTTCTTTTTCTCACTTTCTCCTGAAATGGCGTAGAAAATGAGCAAGTCTTGTGGCGTTTGTGGGACTGCATTACAATTACCACTACAGTGCGGCTAAAAGTATAATTGTTTTGGGCATTAAATGCAACAAGCAGGATAAATTCACATACAGAATGTGTGTTTTCAAACTTTTGATTTTTGACCCTTTTTGAGCGACAGCCGCGCGGCTAAAGAAAAATGGCAAAATACGGCTATATTTTTTTCTCGAGGAAACAACCAAACAACAATTTTCCTGCATTTCAAATGCATCCTAAAGCACAGCAAATGCATCAGAAACGGTCTAGTTCTTATTGAAACCCTAACCCTAACCCTAGGTCGGGCACTTTGGGAACTCAAATACTGTATCAAAAACATGTCTACAAATACAGCGTTCGAAAAGTCACCCAAATCGCTCCCAACTAGTCAGAAACATTTAAATTAATGTTTCTAAGCAATTCAATGTATCTGCAGTGAATCTGTTGTTTAAATTTCCAATATTTTTCTTTTTCTCACTTTCTCCTGAAATGGCGCAGAAAATGAGCAAGTCTTGTGGCGTTTGTGGGACTGCATTACAATTACCACTACAGTGTGGCTAAAAGTATCATTGTTTTGGGCATTAAATGCAACAAGGAGGATAAATTCACATACAGAATGTGTGTTTTCAAACTTTTGATTTTTGACCCTTTTTGAGCGACAGCCGCTCGGCTTAAGAAAAATGGCAAAATACGGCCATATTTTTTTCTCGAGGAAACAACCAAACAACAATTTTCCTGCATTTCAAATGCATCCTAAAGCACAGCAAATGCATCAGAAACGGTCTAGTTCTTATTGAAACCCTAACCCTAACCCTAGGTCGGGCACTTTGGGAACTCAAATAGTGTATCAAAAAAATGTCTACAAATACAGCGTTCGAAAATTCACCCAAATCGCTCCCAACTAGTCAGAAACATTTAAAATAATGTTTCTAAGCAATTCAATGTATCTGCAGTAAATCTGTTGTTTAAATTTCCAATAGTTTTCTTTTTCTCACTTTCTCCTGAAATGGCGCAGAAAATGAGCAAGTCTTGTGGCGTTTGTGGGACTGCATTACAATTACCACTACAGTATGGTTAAAAGTATCATTGTTTTGGGCATTAAATGCAACAAGCAGGATAAATTCACATATAGAATGTGTGTTTTCAAACTTTTGATTTTTGACCCTTTTTGAGCGACAGCCGCGCGGCTTAAGAAAAATGGCAAAATACGGCCATATTTTTTTCTCGAGGAAACAACCAAACAACAGTTTTCCTGCATTTCAAATGCATCCTAAAGCACAGCAAATGCATCAGAAACGGTCTAGTTCTTATTGAAACCCTAACCCTAACCCTAGGTCGGGCACTTTGGGAACTCAAATACTGTATCAAAAACATGTCTACAAATACAGCGTTCGAAAAGCCACCCAAATCACTCCCAACTAGTCAGAAACATTTAAAATAGTGTTTCTAAGCAATTCAATGCATCTACAGTGAATCTGTTGTTTAAATTTCCAATATTTTTCTTTTTCTCACTTTCTCCTGAAATGGCGCAGAAAATGAGCAAGTCTTGTGGCGTTTGTGGGACTGCATTACAATTACCACTACAGTGTGGCTAAAAGTATCATTGTTTTGGGCATTAAATGCAACAAGCAGGATAAATTCACATACAGAATGTGTGTTTTCAAACTTTTGATTTTTGACCCTTTTTGAGCGACAGCCGCGCGGCTTAAGAAAAATGGCAAAATACGGCCATATTTTTTTCTCGAGGAAACAACCAAACAACAATTTTCCTGCATTTCAAATGCATCCTAAAGCACAGCAAATGCATCAGAAACGGTCTAGTTCTTATTGAAACCCTAACCCTAACCCTAGGTCGGGCACTTTGGGAACTCAAATACTGTATCAAAAACATGTCTACAAATACAGCGTTCGAAAAGTCACCCAAATCGCTCCCAACTAGTCAGAAACATTTAAAATAATGTTTCTAAGCAATTCAATGTATCTGCAGTGAATCTGTTGTTTAAATTTCCAATATTTTTCTTTTTCTCACTTTCTCCTGAAATGGCGTAGAAAATGAGCAAGTCTTGTGGCGTTTGTGGGACTGCATTACAATTACCACTACAGTGCGGCTAAAAGTATAATTGTTTTGGGCATTAAATGCAACAAGCAGGATAAATTCACATACAGAATGTGTGTTTTCAAACTTTTGATTTTTGACCCTTTTTGAGCGACAGCCGCGCGGCTAAAGAAAAATGGCAAAATACGGCTATATTTTTTTCTCGAGGAAACAACCAAACAACAATTTTCCTGCATTTCAAATGCATCCTAAAGCACAGCAAATGCATCAGAAACGGTCTAGTTCTTATTGAAACCCTAACCCTAAACCTAGGTCGGGCACTTTGGGAACTCAAATACTGTATCAAAAACATGTCTACAAATACAGCGTTCGAAAAGTCACCCAAATCGCTCCCAACTAGTCAGAAACATTTAAATTAATGTTTCTAAGCAATTCAATGTATCTGCAGTGAATCTGTTGTTTAAATTTCCAATATTTTTCTTTTTCTCACTTTCTCCTGAAATGGCGCAGAAAATGAGCAAGTCTTGTGGCGTTTGTGGGACTGCATTACAATTACCACTACAGTGTGGCTAAAAGTATCATTGTTTTGGGCATTAAATGCAACAAGCAGGATAAATTCACATACAGAATGTGTGTTTTCAAACTTTTGATTTTTGACCCTTTTTGAGCGACAGCCGCGCGGCTTAAGAAAAATGGCAAAATACGGCCATATTTTTTTCTCGAGGAAACAACCAAACAACAGTTTTCCTGCATTTCAAATGCATCCAAAAGCACAGCAAATGCATCAGAAACGGTCCAGTTCTTATTGAAACCCTAACCCTAACCCTAGGTCGGGCACTTTGGGAACTCAAATACTGTATCAAAAACATGTCTACAAATACAGCGTTCGAAAAGTCACCCAAATCGCTCCCAACTAGTCAGAAACATTTAAAATAATGTTTCTAAGCAATTCAATGTATCTGCAGTAAATCTGTTGTTTAAATTTCCAATATTTTTCTTTTTCTCACTTTCTCCTGAAATGGCGCAGAAAATGAGCCAGTCTTGTGGCGTTTGTGGGACTGCATTACAATTACCACTACAGTGTGGCTAAAAGTATCATTGTTTTGGGCATTAAATGCAACAAGGAGGATAAATTCACATACAGAATGTGTGTTTTCAAACTTTTGATTTTTAACCCTTTTTGAGCGTCAGCCGCGCGGCTTAAGAAAAATGGCAAAATACGGCCATATTTTTTTCTCGAGGAAACAACCAAACAACAGTTTTCCTGCATTTCAAATGCATCCTAAAGCACAGCAAATGCATCAGAAACGGTCTAGTTCTTATTGAAACCCTAACCCTAACCCTAGGTCGGGCACTTTGGGAACTCAAATACTGTATCAAAAACATGTCTACAAATACAGCGTTCGAAAAGCCACCCAAATCACTCCCAACTAGTCAGAAACATTTAAAATAGTGTTTCTAAGCAATTCAATGCATCTACAGTGAATCTGTTGTTTAAATTTCCAAAATTTTTCTTTTTCTCACTTTCTCCTGAAATGGCGTAGAAAATGAGCAAGTCTTGTGGCGTTTGTGGGACTGCATTACAATTACCACTACAGTGCGGCTAAAAGTATAATTGTTTTGGGCATTAAATGCAACAAGCAGGATAAATTCACATACAGAATGTGTGTTTTCAAACTTTTGATTTTTGACCCTTTTTGAGCGACAGCCGCGCGGCTAAAGAAAAATGGCAAAATACGGCTATATTTTTTTCTCGAGGAAACAACCAAACAACAATTTTCCTGCATTTCAAATGCATCCTAAAGCACAGCAAATGCATCAGAAACGGTCTAGTTCTTATTGAAACCCTAACCCTAACCCTAGGTCGGGCACTTTGGGAACTCAAATACTGTATCAAAAACATGTCTACAAATACAGCGTTCGAAAAGTCACCCAAATCGCTCCCAACTAGTCAGAAACATTTAAATTAATGTTTCTAAGCAATTCAATGTATCTGCAGTGAATCTGTTGTTTAAATTTCCAATATTTTTCTTTTTCTCACTTTCTCCTGAAATGGCGCAGAAAATGAGCAAGTCTTGTGGCGTTTGTGGGACTGCATTACAATTACCACTACAGTGTGGCTAAAAGTATCATTGTTTTGGGCATTAAATGCAACAAGGAGGATAAATTCACATACAGAATGTGTGTTTTCAAACTTTTGATTTTTGACCCTTTTTGAGCGACAGCCGCTCGGCTTAAGAAAAATGGCAAAATACGGCCATATTTTTTTCTCGAGGAAACAACCAAACAACAATTTTCCTGCATTTCAAATGCATCCTAAAGCACAGCAAATGCATCAGAAACGGTCTAGTTCTTATTGAAACCCTAACCCTAACCCTAGGTCGGGCACTTTGGGAACTCAAATAGTGTATCAAAAAAATGTCTACAAATACAGCGTTCGAAAATTCACCCAAATCGCTCCCAACTAGTCAGAAACATTTAAAATAATGTTTCTAAGCAATTCAATGTATCTGCAGTAAATCTGTTGTTTAAATTTCCAATAGTTTTCTTTTTCTCACTTTCTCCTGAAATGGCGCAGAAAATGAGCAAGTCTTGTGGCGTTTGTGGGACTGCATTACAATTACCACTACAGTATGGTTAAAAGTATCATTGTTTTGGGCATTAAATGCAACAAGCAGGATAAATTCACATATAGAATGTGTGTTTTCAAACTTTTGATTTTTGACCCTTTTTGAGCGACAGCCGCGCGGCTTAAGAAAAATGGCAAAATACGGCCATATTTTTTTCTCGAGGAAACAACCAAACAACAGTTTTCCTGCATTTCAAATGCATCCTAAAGCACAGCAAATGCATCAGAAACGGTCTAGTTCTTATTGAAACCCTAACCCTAACCCTAGGTCGGGCACTTTGGGAACTCAAATACTGTATCAAAAACATGTCTACAAATACAGCGTTCGAAAAGCCACCCAAATCACTCCCAACTAGTCAGAAACATTTAAAATAGTGTTTCTAAGCAATTCAATGCATCTACAGTGAATCTGTTGTTTAAATTTCCAGTATTTTTCTTTTTCTCACTTTCTCCTGAAATGGCGCAGAAAATGAGCAAGTCTTGTGGCATTTGTGGGACTGCATTACAATTACCACTACAGTGTGGCTAAAAGTATCATTGTTTTGGGCATTAAATGCAACAAGCAGGATAAATTCACATACAGAATGTGTGTTTTCAAACTTTTGATTTTTGACCCTTTTTGAGCGACAGCCGCGCGGCTTAAGAAAAATGGCAAAATACGGCCATATTTTTTTCTCGAGGAAACAACCAAACAACAATTTTCCTGCATTTCAAATGCATCCTAAAGCACAGCAAATGCATCAGAAACGGTCTAGTTCTTATTGAAACCCTAACCCTAACCCTAGGTCGGGCACTTTGGGAACTCAAATACTGTATCAAAAACATGTCTACAAATACAGCGTTCGAAAAGTCACCCAAATCGCTCCCAACTAGTCAGAAACATTTAAAATAATGTTTCTAAGCAATTCAATGTATCTGCAGTGAATCTGTTGTTTAAATTTCCAATATTTTTCTTTTTCTCACTTTCTCCTGAAATGGCGCAGAAAATGAGCAAGTCTTGTGGCGTTTGTGGGACTGCATTGCAATTACCACTACAGTGTGGCTAAAAGTATCATTGTTTTGGGCATTAAATGCAACAAGCAGGATAAATTCACATATAGAATGTGTGTTTTCAAACTTTTGATTTTTGACCCTTTTTGAGCGACAGCCGCGCGGCTTAAGAAAAATGGCAAAATACGGCCATATTTTTTTCTCGAGGAAACAACCAAACAACAGTTTTCCTGCATTTCAAATGCATCCTAAAGCACAGCAAATGCATCAGAAACGGTCTAGTTCTTATTGAAACCCTAACCCTAACCCTAGGTCGGGCACTTTGGGAACTCAAATACTGTATCAAAAACATGTCTACAAATACAGCGTTCGAAAAGCCACCCAAATCACTCCCAACTAGTCAGAAACATTTAAAATAGTGTTTCTAAGCAATTCAATGCATCTACAGTGAATCTGTTGTTTAAATTTCCAAAATTTTTCTTTTTCTCACTTTCTCCTGAAATGGCGTAGAAAATGAGCAAGTCTTGTGGCGTTTGTGGGACTGCATTACAATTACCACTACAGTGCGGCTAAAAGTATAATTGTTTTGGGCATTAAATGCAACAAGCAGGATAAATTCACATACAGAATGTGTGTTTTCAAACTTTTGATTTTTGACCCTTTTTGAGCGACAGCCGCGCGGCTAAAGAAAAATGGCAAAATACGGCTATATTTTTTTCTCGAGGAAACAACCAAACAACAATTTTCCTGCATTTCAAATGCATCCTAAAGCACAGCAAATGCATCAGAAACGGTCTAGTTCTTATTGAAACCCTAACCCTAACCCTAGGTCGGGCACTTTGGGAACTCAAATACTGTATCAAAAACATGTCTACAAATACAGCGTTCGAAAAGTCACCCAAATCGCTCCCAACTAGTCAGAAACATTTAAATTAATGTTTCTAAGCAATTCAATGTATCTGCAGTGAATCTGTTGTTTAAATTTCCAATATTTTTCTTTTTCTCACTTTCTCCTGAAATGGCGCAGAAAATGAGCAAGTCTTGTGGCGTTTGTGGGACTGCATTACAATTACCACTACAGTGTGGCTAAAAGTATCATTGTTTTGGGCATTAAATGCAACAAGCAGGATAAATTCACATACAGAATGTGTGTTTTCAAACTTTTGATTTTTGACCCTTTTTGAGCGACAGCCGCGCGGCTTAAGAAAAATGGCAAAATACGGCCATATTTTTTTCTCGAGGAAACAACCAAACAACAGTTTTCCTGCATTTCAAATGCATCCTAAAGCACAGCAAATGCATCAGAAACGGTCTAGTTCTTATTGAAACCCTAACCCTAACCCTAGGTCGGGCACTTTGGGAACTCAAATACTGTATCAAAAACATGTCTACAAATACAGCGTTCGAAAAGTCACCCAAATCGCTCCCAACTAGTCAGAAACATTTAAATTAATGTTTCTAAGCAATTCAATGTATCTGCAGTGAATCTGTTGTTTAAATTTCCAATATTTTTCTTTTTCTCACTTTCTCCTGAAATGGCGCAGAAAATGAGCAAGTCTTGTGGCGTTTGTGGGACTGCATTACAATTACCACTACAGTGTGGCTAAAAGTATCATTGTTTTGGGCATTAAATGCAACAAGCAGGATAAATTCACATACAGAATGTGTGTTTTCAAACTTTTGATTTTTGACCCTTTTTGAGCGACAGCCGCGCGGCTTAAGAAAAATGGCAAAATACGGCCATATTTTTTTCTCGAGGAAACAACCAAACAACAGTTTTCCTGCATTTCAAATGCATCCAAAAGCACAGCAAATGCATCAGAAACGGTCCAGTTCTTATTGAAACCCTAACCCTAACCCTAGGTCGGGCACTTTGGGAACTCAAATACTGTATCAAAAACATGTCTACAAATACAGCGTTCGAAAAGTCACCCAAATCGCTCCCAACTAGTCAGAAACATTTAAAATAATGTTTCTAAGCAATTCAATGTATCTGCAGTAAATCTGTTGTTTAAATTTCCAATATTTTTCTTTTTCTCACTTTCTCCTGAAATGGCGCAGAAAATGAGCCAGTCTTGTGGCGTTTGTGGGACTGCATTACAATTACCACTACAGTGTGGCTAAAAGTATCATTGTTTTGGGCATTAAATGCAACAAGGAGGATAAATTCACATACAGAATGTGTGTTTTCAAACTTTTGATTTTTAACCCTTTTTGAGCGTCAGCCGCGCGGCTTAAGAAAAATGGCAAAATACGGCCATATTTTTTTCTCGAGGAAACAACCAAACAACAGTTTTCCTGCATTTCAAATGCATCCTAAAGCACAGCAAATGCATCAGAAACGGTCTAGTTCTTATTGAAACCCTAACCCTAACCCTAGGTCGGGCACTTTGGGAACTCAAATACTGTATCAAAAACATGTCTACAAATACAGCGTTCGAAAAGCCACCCAAATCACTCCCAACTAGTCAGAAACATTTAAAATAGTGTTTCTAAGCAATTCAATGCATCTACAGTGAATCTGTTGTTTAAATTTCCAAAATTTTTCTTTTTCTCACTTTCTCCTGAAATGGCGTAGAAAATGAGCAAGTCTTGTGGCGTTTGTGGGACTGCATTACAATTACCACTACAGTGCGGCTAAAAGTATAATTGTTTTGGGCATTAAATGCAACAAGCAGGATAAATTCACATACAGAATGTGTGTTTTCAAACTTTTGATTTTTGACCCTTTTTGAGCGACAGCCGCGCGGCTAAAGAAAAATGGCAAAATACGGCTATATTTTTTTCTCGAGGAAACAACCAAACAACAATTTTCCTGCATTTCAAATGCATCCTAAAGCACAGCAAATGCATCAGAAACGGTCTAGTTCTTATTGAAACCCTAACCCTAACCCTAGGTCGGGCACTTTGGGAACTCAAATACTGTATCAAAAACATGTCTACAAATACAGCGTTCGAAAAGTCACCCAAATCGCTCCCAACTAGTCAGAAACATTTAAATTAATGTTTCTAAGCAATTCAATGTATCTGCAGTGAATCTGTTGTTTAAATTTCCAATATTTTTCTTTTTCTCACTTTCTCCTGAAATGGCGCAGAAAATGAGCAAGTCTTGTGGCGTTTGTGGGACTGCATTACAATTACCACTACAGTGTGGCTAAAAGTATCATTGTTTTGGGCATTAAATGCAACAAGGAGGATAAATTCACATATAGAATGTGTGTTTTCAAACTTTTGATTTTTGACCCTTTTTGAGCGACAGCCGCGCGGCTTAAGAAAAATGGCAAAATACGGCCATATTTTTTTCTCGAGGAAACAACCAAACAACAGTTTTCCTGCATTTCAAATGCATCCTAAAGCACAGCAAATGCATCAGAAACGGTCTAGTTCTTATTGAAACCCTAACCCTAACCCTAGGTCGGGCACTTTGGGAACTCAAATACTGTATCAAAAACATGTCTACAAATACAGCGTTCGAAAAGCCACCCAAATCACTCCCAACTAGTCAGAAACATTTAAAATAGTGTTTCTAAGCAATTCAATGCATCTACAGTGAATCTGTTGTTTAAATTTCCAATATTTTTCTTTTTCTCACTTTCTCCTGAAATGGCGCAGAAAATGAGCAAGTCTTGTGGCGTTTGTGGGACTGCATTACAATTACCACTACAGTGTGGCTAAAAGTATCATTGTTTTGGGCATTAAATGCAACAAGCAGGATAAATTCACATACAGAATGTGTGTTTTCAAACTTTTGATTTTTGATCCTTTTTGAGCGACAGCCGCGCGGCTTAAGAAAAATGGCAAAATACGGCCATATTTTTTTCTCGAGGAAACAACCAAACAACAATTTTCCTGCATTTCAAATGCATCCTAAAGCACAGCAAATGCATCAGAAACGGTCTAGTTCTTATTGAAACCCTAACCCTAACCCTAGGTCGGGCACTTTGGGAACTCAAATACTGTATCAAAAACATGTCTACAAATACAGCGTTCGAAAAGTCACCCAAATCGCTCCCAACTAGTCAGAAACATTTAAAATAATGTTTCTAAGCAATTCAATGTATCTGCAGTGAATCTGTTGTTTAAATTTCCAATATTTTTCTTTTTCTCACTTTCTCCTGAAATGGCGCAGAAAATGAGCAAGTCTTGTGGCGTTTGTGGGACTGCATTGCAATTACCACTACAGTGTGGCTAAAAGTATCATTGTTTTGGGCATTAAATGCAACAAGCAGGATAAATTCACATATAGAATGTGTGTTTTCAAACTTTTGATTTTTGACCCTTTTTGAGCGACAGCCGCGCGGCTTAAGAAAAATGGCAAAATACGGCCATATTTTTTTCTCGAGGAAACAACCAAACAACAGTTTTCCTGCATTTCAAATGCATCCTAAAGCACAGCAAATGCATCAGAAACGGTCTAGTTCTTATTGAAACCCTAACCCTAACCCTAGGTCGGGCACTTTGGGAACTCAAATACTGTATCAAAAACATGTCTACAAATACAGCGTTCGAAAAGCCACCCAAATCACTCCCAACTAGTCAGAAACATTTAAAATAGTGTTTCTAAGCAATTCAATGCATCTACAGTGAATCTGTTGTTTAAATTTCCAAAATTTTTCTTTTTCTCACTTTCTCCTGAAATGGCGTAGAAAATGAGCAAGTCTTGTGGCGTTTGTGGGACTGCATTACAATTACCACTACAGTGCGGCTAAAAGTATAATTGTTTTGGGCATTAAATGCAACAAGCAGGATAAATTCACATACAGAATGTGTGTTTTCAAACTTTTGATTTTTGACCCTTTTTGAGCGACAGCCGCGCGGCTAAAGAAAAATGGCAAAATACGGCTATATTTTTTTCTCGAGGAAACAACCAAACAACAATTTTCCTGCATTTCAAATGCATCCTAAAGCACAGCAAATGCATCAGAAACGGTCTAGTTCTTATTGAAACCCTAACCCTAACCCTAGGTCGGGCACTTTGGGAACTCAAATACTGTATCAAAAACATGTCTACAAATACAGCGTTCGAAAAGTCACCCAAATCGCTCCCAACTAGTCAGAAACATTTAAAATAATGTTTCTAAGCAATTCAATGTATCTGCAGTAAATCTGTTGTTTAAATTTCCAATATTTTTCTTTTTCTCACTTTCTCCTGAAATGGCGCAGAAAATGAGCCAGTCTTGTGGCGTTTGTGGGACTGCATTACAATTACCACTACAGTGTGGCTAAAAGTATCATTGTTTTGGGCATTAAATGCAACAAGGAGGATAAATTCACATACAGAATGTGTGTTTTCAAACTTTTGATTTTTGACCCTTTTTGAGCGTCAGCCGCGCGGCTTAAGAAAAATGGCAAAATACGGCCATATTTTTTTCTCGAGGAAACAACCAAACAACAGTTTTCCTGCATTTCAAATGCATCCTAAAGCACAGCAAATGCATCAGAAACGGTCTAGTTCTTATTGAAACCCTAACCCTAACCCTAGGTCGGGCACTTTGGGAACTCAAATACTGTATCAAAAACATGTCTACAAATACAGCGTTCGAAAAGTCACCCAAATCGCTCCCAACTAGTCAGAAACATTTAAATTAATGTTTCTAAGCAATTCAATGTATCTGCAGTGAATCTGTTGTTTAAATTTCCAATATTTTTCTTTTTCTCACTTTCTCCTGAAATGGCGCAGAAAATGAGCAAGTCTTGTGGCGTTTGTGGGACTGCATTACAATTACCACTACAGTGTGGCTAAAAGTATCATTGTTTTGGGCATTAAATGCAACAAGCAGGATAAATTCACATACAGAATGTGTGTTTTCAAACTTTTGATTTTTGACCGTTTTTGAGAGACAGCCGCGCGGCTTAAGAAAAATGGCAAAATACGGCCATATTTTTTTCTCGAGGAAACAACCAAACAACAATTTTCCTGCATTTCAAATGCATCCTAAAGCACAGCAAATGCATCAGAAACGGTCTAGTTCTTATTGAAACCCTAACCCTAACCCTAGGTCGGGCACTTTGGAACTCAAATACTGTATCAAAAACATGTCTACAAATACAGCGTTCGAAAAGTCACCCAAATCGCTCCCAACTAGTCAGAAACATTTAAAATAATGTTTCTAAGCAATTCAATGTATCTGCAGTGAATCTGTTGTTTAAATTTCCAATATTTTTCTTTTTCTCACTTTCTCCTGAAATGGCGCAGAAAATGAGCAAGTCTTGTGGCGTTTGTGGGACTGCATTGCAATTACCACTACAGTGTGGCTAAAAGTATCATTGTTTTGGACATTAAATGCAACAAGCAGGATAAATTCACATACAGAATGTGTGTTTTCAAACTTTTGATTTTTGACCCTTTTTGAGCGACAGCCGCGCGGCTTAAGAAAAATGGCAAAATACGGCCATATTTTTTTCTCGAGGAAACAACCAAACAACAGTTTTCCTGCATTTCAAATGCATCCTAAAGCACAGCAAATGCATCAGAAACGGTCTAGTTCTTATTGAAACCCTAACCCTAACCCTAGGTCGGGCACTTTGGGAACTCAAATACTGTATCAAAAACATGTCTACAAATACAGCGTTCGAAAAGCCACCCAAATCACTCCCAACTAGTCAGAAACATTTAAAATACTGTTTCTAAGCAATTCAATGCATCTACAGTGAATCTGTTGTTTAAATTTCCAAAATTTTTCTTTTTCTCACTTTCTCCTGAAATGGCGTAGAAAATGAGCAAGTCTTGTGGCGTTTGTGGGACTGCATTACAATTACCACTACAGTGCGGCTAAAAGTATAATTGTTTTGGGCATTAAATGCAACAAGCAGGATAAATTCACATACAGAATGTGTGTTTTCAAACTTTTGATTTTTGACCCTTTTTGAGCGACAGCCGTGCGGCTAAAGAAAAATGGCAAAATACGGCCATATTTTTTTCTCGAGGAAACAACCAAACAACAATTTTCCTGCATTTCAAATGCATCCTAAAGCACAGCAAATGCATCAGAAACGGTCTAGTTCTTATTGAAACCCTAACCCTAACCCTAGGTCGGGCACTTTGGGAACTCAAATACTGTATCAAAAACATGTCTACAAATACAGCATTCGAAAAGTCACCCAAATCGCTTCCAACTAGTCAGAAACATTTAAATTAATGTTTCTAAGCAATTCAATGTATCTGCAGTGAATCTGTTGTTTAAATTTCCAAAATTTTTCTTTTTCTCACTTTCTCCTGAAATGGCGTAGAAAATGAGCAAGTCTTGTGGCGTTTGTGGGACTGCATTACAATTACCACTACAGTGCGGCTAAAAGTATAATTGTTTTGGGCATTAAATGCAACAAGCAGGATAAATTCACATACAGAATGTGTGTTTTCAAACTTTTGATTTTTGACCCTTTTTGAGCGACAGCCGCGCGGCTTAAGAAAAATGGCAAAATACGGCCATATTTTTTTCTCGAGGAAACAACCAAACAACAGTTTTCCTGCATTTCAAATGCATCCTAAAGCACAGCAAATGCATCAGAAACGGTCTAGTTCTTATTGAAACCCTAACCCTAACCCTAGGTCGGGCACTTTGGGAACTCAAATACTGTATCAAAAACATGTCTACAACTACAGCGTTCGAAAAGTCACCCAAATCGCTCCCAACTAGTCAGAAACATTTAAAATAATGTTTCTAAGCAATTCAATGTATCTGCAGTGAATCTGTTGTTTAAATTTCCAATATTTTTCTTTTTCTCACTTTCTCCTGAAATGGCGCAGAAAATGAGCAAGTCTTGTGGCGTTTGTGGGACTGCATTGCAATTACCACTACAGTGTGGCTAAAAGTATCATTGTTTTGGACATTAAATGCAACAAGCAGGATAAATTCACATACAGAATGTGTGTTTTCAAACTTTTGATTTTTGACCCTTTTTGAGCGACAGCCGCGCGGCTTAAGAAAAATGGCAAAATACGGCCATATTTTTTTCTCGAGGAAACAACCAAACAACAGTTTTCCTGCATTTCAAATGCATCCTAAAGCACAGCAAATGCATCAGAAACGGTCTAGTTCTTATTGAAACCCTAACCCTAACCCTAGGTCGGGCACTTTGGGAACTCAAATACTGTATCAAAAACATGTCTACAAATACAGCGTTCGAAAAGCCACCCAAATCACTCCCAACTAGTCAGAAACATTTAAAATACTGTTTCTAAGCAATTCAATGCATCTACAGTGAATCTGTTGTTTAAATTTCCAAAATTTTTCTTTTTCTCACTTTCTCCTGAAATGGCGTAGAAAATGAGCAAGTCTTGTGGCGTTTGTGGGACTGCATTACAATTACCACTACAGTGCGGCTAAAAGTATAATTGTTTTGGGCATTAAATGCAACAAGCAGGATAAATTCACATACAGAATGTGTGTTTTCAAACTTTTGATTTTTGACCCTTTTTGAGCGACAGCCGTGCGGCTAAAGAAAAATGGCAAAATACGGCCATATTTTTTTCTCGAGGAAACAACCAAACAACAATTTTCCTGCATTTCAAATGCATCCTAAAGCACAGCAAATGCATCAGAAACGGTCTAGTTCTTATTGAAACCCTAACCCTAACCCTAGGTCGGGCACTTTGGGAACTCAAATACTGTATCAAAAACATGTCTACAAATACAGCATTCGAAAAGTCACCCAAATCGCTTCCAACTAGTCAGAAACATTTAAATTAATGTTTCTAAGCAATTCAATGTATCTGCAGTGAATCTGTTGTTTAAATTTCCAAAATTTTTCTTTTTCTCACTTTCTCCTGAAATGGCGTAGAAAATGAGCAAGTCTTGTGGCGTTTGTGGGACTGCATTACAATTACCACTACAGTGCGGCTAAAAGTATAATTGTTTTGGGCATTAAATGCAACAAGCAGGATAAATTCACATATAAAATGTGTGTTTTCAAACTTTTGATTTTTGACCCTTTTTGAGCGACAGCCGCGCGGCTTAAGAAAAATGGCAAAATACGGCCATATTTTTTTCTCGAGGAAACAACCAAACAACAGTTTTCCTGCATTTCAAATGCATCCTAAAGCACAGCAAATGCATCAGAAACGGTCTAGTTCTTATTGAAACCCTAACCCTAACCCTAGGTCGGGCACTTTGGGAACTCAAATACTGTATCAAAAACATGTCTACAACTACAGCGTTCGAAAAGTCACCCAAATCGCTCCCAACTAGTCAGAAACATTTAAATTAATGTTTCTAAGCAATTCAATGTATCTGCAGTGAATCTGTTGTTTAAATTTCCAATATTTTTCTTTTTCTCACTTTCTCCTGAAATGGCGCAGAAAATGAGCAAGTCTTGTGGCGTTTGTGGGACTGCATTACAATTACCACTACAGTGTGGCTAAAAGTATCATTGTTTTGGGCATTAAATGCAACAAGCAGGATAAATTCACATACAGAATGTGTGTTTTCAAACTTTTGATTTTTGACCCTTTTTGAGCGACAGCCGCGCGGCTTAAGAAAAATGGCAAAATACGGCCATATTTTTATCTCGAGGAAACAACCAAACAACAGTTTTCCTGCATTTCAAATGCATCCTAAAGCACAGCAAATGCATCAGAAACGGTCTAGTTCTTATTGAAACCCTAACCCTAACCCTAGGTCGGGCACTTTGGGAACTCAAATACTGTATCAAAAACATGTCTACAAATACAGCGTTCGAAAAGCCACCCAAATCACTCCCAACTAGTCAGAAACATTTAAAATAGTGTTTCTAAGCAATTCAATGCATCTACAGTGAATCTGTTGTTTAAATTTCCAATATTTTTCTTTTTCTCACTTTCTCCTGAAATGGCGTAGAAAATGAGCAAGTCTTGTGGCGTTTGTGGGACTGCATTACAATTACCACTACAGTGCGGCTAAAAGTATAATTGTTTTGGGCATTAAATGCAACAAGCAGGATAAATTCACATATAGAATGTGTGTTTTCAAACTTTTGATTTTTGACCCTTTTTGAGCGACAGCCGCGCGGCTTAAGAAAAATGGCAAAATACGGCCATATTTTTTTCTCGAGGAAACAACCAAACAACAGTTTTCCTGCATTTCAAATGCATCCTAAAGCACAGCAAATGCATCAGAAACGGTCTAGTTCTTATTGAAACCCTAACCCTAACCCTAGGTCGGGCACTTTGGGAACTCAAATACTGTATCAAAAACATGTCTACAAATACAGCGTTCGAAAAGTCACCCAAATCGCTCCCAACTAGTCAGAAACATTTAAAATAATGTTTCTAAGCAATTCAATGTATCTGCAGTGAATCTGTTGTTTAAATTTCCAATATTTTTCTTTTTCTCACTTTCTCCTGAAATGGCGCAGAAAATGAGCAAGTCTTGTGGCGTTTGTGGGACTGCATTACAATTACCACTACAGTGTGGCTAAAAGTATCATTGTTTTGGGCATTAAATGCAACAAGGAGGATAAATTCACATACAGAATGTGTGTTTTCAAACTTTTGATTTTTGACCCTTTTTGAGCGTCAGCCGCGCGGCTTAAGAAAAATGGCAAAATACGGCCATATTTTTTTCTCGAGGAAACAACCAAACAACAGTTTTCCTGCATTTCAAATGCATCCTAAAGCACAGCAAATGCATCAGAAACGGTCTAGTTCTTATTGAAACCCTAACCCTAACCCTAGGTCGGGCACTTTGGGAACTCAAATACTGTATCAAAAACATGTCTACAAATACAGCGTTCGAAAAGTCACCCAAATCGCTCCCAACTAGTCAGAAACATTTAAAATAATGTTTCTAAGCAATTCAATGTATCTGCAGTAAATCTGTTGTTTAAATTTCCAATATTTTTCTTTTTCTCACTTTCTCCTGAAATGGCGCAGAAAATGAGCCAGTCTTGTGGCGTTTGTGGGACTGCATTACAATTAGCACTACAGTGTGGCTAAAAGTATCATTGTTTTGGGCATTAAATGCAACAAGGAGGATAAATTCACATACAGAATGTGTGTTTTCAAACTTTTGATTTTTGACCCTTTTTGAGCGTCAGCCGCGCGGCTTAAGAAAAATGGCAAAATACGGCCATATTTTTTTCTCGAGGAAACAACCAAACAACAGTTTTCCTGCATTTCAAATGCATCCTAAAGCACAGCAAATGCATCAGAAACGGTCTAGTTCTTATTGAAACCCTAACCCTAACCCTAGGTCGGGCACTTTGGGAACTCAAATACTGTATCAAAAACATGTCTACAAATACAGCGTTCGAAAAGTCACCCAAATCGCTCCCAACTAGTCAGAAACATTTAAATTAATGTTTCTAAGCAATTCAATGTATCTGCAGTGAATCTGTTGTTTAAATTTCCAATATTTTTCTTTTTCTCACTTTCTCCTGAAATGGCGCAGAAAATGAGCAACTCTTGTGGCGTTTGTGGGACTGCATTACAATTACCACTACAGTGTGGCTAAAAGTATCATTGTTTTGGGCATTAAATGCAACAAGCAGGATAAATTCACATACAGAATGTGTGTTTTCAAACTTTTGATTTTTGACCGTTTTTGAGAGACAGCCGCGCGGCTTAAGAAAAATGGCAAAATACGGCCATATTTTTTTCTCGAGGAAACAACCAAACAACAATTTTCCTGCATTTCAAATGCATCCTAAAGCACAGCAAATGCATCAGAAACGGTCTAGTTCTTATTGAAACCCTAACCCTAACCCTAGGTCGGGCACTTTGGGAACTCAAATACTGTATCAAAAACATGTCTACAAATACAGCGTTCGAAAAGTCACCCAAATCGCTCCCAACTAGTCAGAAACATTTAAAATAATGTTTCTAAGCAATTCAATGTATCTGCAGTGAATCTGTTGTTTAAATTTCCAATATTTTTCTTTTTCTCACTTTCTCCTGAAATGGCGCAGAAAATGAGCAAGTCTTGTGGCGTTTGTGGGACTGCATTGCAATTACCACTACAGTGTGGCTAAAAGTATCATTGTTTTGGACATTAAATGCAACAAGCAGGATAAATTCACATACAGAATGTGTGTTTTCAAACTTTTGATTTTTGACCCTTTTTGAGCGACAGCCGCGCGGCTTAAGAAAAATGGCAAAATACGGCCATATTTTTTTCTCGAGGAAACAACCAAACAACAGTTTTCCTGCATTTCAAATGCATCCTAAAGCACAGCAAATGCATCAGAAACGGTCTAGTTCTTATTGAAACCCTAACCCTAACCCTAGGTCGGGCACTTTGGGAACTCAAATACTGTATCAAAAACATGTCTACAAATACAGCATTCGAAAAGTCACCCAAATCGCTCCCAACTAGTCAGAAACATTTAAATTAATGTTTCTAAGCAATTCAATGTATCTGCAGTGAATCTGTTGTTTAAATTTCCAAAATTTTTCTTTTTCTCACTTTCTCCTGAAATGGCGTAGAAAATGAGCAAGTCTTGTGGCGTTTGTGGGACTGCATTACAATTACCACTACAGTGCGGCTAAAAGTATAATTGTTTTGGGCATTAAATGCAACAAGCAGGATAAATTCACATATAGAATGTGTGTTTTCAAACTTTTGATTTTTGACCCTTTTTGAGCGACAGCCGCGCGGCTTAAGAAAAATGGCAAAATACGGCCATATTTTTTTCTCGAGGAAACAACCAAACAACAGTTTTCCTGCATTTCAAATGCATCCTAAAGCACAGCAAATGCATCAGAAACGGTCTAGTTCTTATTGAAACCCTAACCCTAACCCTAGGTCGGGCACTTTGGGAACTCAAATACTGTATCAAAAACATGTCTACAACTACAGCGTTCGAAAAGTCACCCAAATCGCTCCCAACTAGTCAGAAACATTTAAAATAATGTTTCTAAGCAATTCAATGTATCTGCAGTGAATCTGTTGTTTAAATTTCCAATATTTTTCTTTTTCTCACTTTCTCCTGAAATGGCGCAGAAAATGAGCAAGTCTTGTGGCGTTTGTGGGACTGCATTGCAATTACCACTACAGTGTGGCTAAAAGTATCATTGTTTTGGGCATTAAATGCAACAAGCAGGATAAATTCACATACAGAATGTGTGTTTTCAAACTTTTGATTTTTGACCCTTTTTGAGCGACAGCCGCGCGGCTTAAGAAAAATGGCAAAATACGGCCATATTTTTTTCTCGAGGAAACAACCAAACAACAATTTTCCTGCATTTCAAATGCATCCTAAAGCACAGCAAATGCATCAGAAACGGTCTAGTTCTTATTGAAACCCTAACCCTAACCCTAGGTCGGGCACTTTGGGAACTCAAATACTGTATCAAAAACATGTCTACAATTACAGCGTTCGAAAAGCCACCCAAATCACTCCCAACTAGTCAGAAACATTTAAAATAGTGTTTCTAAGCAATTCAATGCATCTACAGTGAATCTGTTGTTTAAATTTCCAAAATTTTTCTTTTTCTCACTTTCTCCTGAAATGGCGTAGAAAATGAGCAAGTCTTGTGGCGTTTGTGGGACTGCATTACAATTACCACTACAGTGCGGCTAAAAGTATAATTGTTTTGGGCATTAAATGCAACAAGCAGGATAAATTCACATACAGAATGTGTGTTTTCAAACTTTTGATTTTTGACCCTTTTTGAGCGACAGCCGTG
Source organism: Atractosteus spatula (assembly GCF_055471065.1). Classification (NCBI taxonomy): domain Eukaryota; kingdom Metazoa; phylum Chordata; class Actinopteri; order Semionotiformes; family Lepisosteidae; genus Atractosteus; species Atractosteus spatula. Next base: position 29,880,167 of record NC_142718.1, read on the forward strand.
CGGCTAAAGAAAAATGGCAAAATACGGCCATATTTTTTTCTCGAGGAAACAACCAAACAACAATTTTCCTGCATTTCAAATGCATCCTAAAGCACAGCAAATGCATCAGAAACGGTCTAGTTCTTATTGAAACCCTAACCCTAACCCTAGGTCGGGCACTTTGGGAACTCAAATACTGTATCAAAAACATGTCTACAAATACAGCATTCGAAAAGTCACCCAAATCGCTCCCAACTAGTCAGAAACATTTAAATTAATGTTTCTAAGCAATTCAATGTATCTGCAGTGAATCTGTTGTTTAAATTTCCAATATTTTTCTTTTTCTCACTTTCTCCTGAAATGGCGCAGAAAATGAGCAAGTCTTGTGGCGTTTGTGGGACTGCATTACAATTACCACTACAGTGTGGCTAAAAGTATCATTGTTTTGGGCATTAAATGCAACAAGCAGGATAAATTCACATACAGAATGTGTGTTTTCAAACTTTTGATTTTTGACCCTTTTTGAGCGACAGCCGCGCGGCTTAAGAAAAATGGCAAAATACGGCCATATTTTTATCTCGAGGAAACAACCAAACAACAGTTTTCCTGCATTTCAAATGCATCCTAAAGCACAGCAAATGCATCAGAAACGGTCTAGTTCTTATTGAAACCCTAACCCTAACCCTAGGTCGGGCACTTTGGGAACTCAAATACTGTATCAAAAACATGTCTACAAATACAGCGTTCGAAAAGCCACCCAAATCACTCCCAACTAGTCAGAAACATTTAAAATAGTGTTTCTAAGCAATTCAATGCATCTACAGTGAATCTGTTGTTTAAATTTCCAAAATTTTTCTTTTTCTCACTTTCTCCTGAAATGGCGTAGAAAATGAGCAAGTCTTGTGGCGTTTGTGGGACTGCATTACAATTACCACTACAGTGTGGCTAAAAGTATCATTGTTTTGGGCATTAAATGCAACAAGGAGGATAAATTCACATACAGAATGTGTGTTTTCAAACTTTTGATTTTTGACCCTTTTTGAGCGTCAGCCGCGCGGCTTAAGAAAAATGGCAAAATACGGCCATATTTTTTTCTCGAGGAAACAACCAAACAACAGTTTTCCTGCATTTCAAATGCATCCTAAAGCACAGCAAATGCATCAGAAACGGTCTAGTTCTTATTGAAACCCTAACCCTAACCCTAGGTCGGGCACTTTGGGAACTCAAATACTGTATCAAAAACATGTCTACAAATACAACGTTCGAAAAGTCACCCAAATCGCTCCCAACTAGTCAGAAACATTTAAATTAATGTTTCTAAGCAATTCAATGTATCTGCAGTGAATCTGTTGTTTAAATTTCCAATATTTTTCTTTTTCTCACTTTCTCCTGAAATGGCGCAGAAAATGAGCAAGTCTTGTGGCGTTTGTGGGACTGCATTACAATTACCACTACAGTGTGGCTAAAATTATCATTGTTTTGGGCATTAAATGCAACAAGCAGGATAAATTCACATACAGAATGTGTGTTTTCAAACTTTTGATTTTTGACCCTTTTTGAGCGACAGCCGCGCGGCTTAAGAAAAATGGCAAAATACGGCCATATTTTTTTCTCGAGGAAACAACCAAACAACAGTTTTCCTGCATTTCAAATGCATCCTAAAGCACAGCAAATGCATCAGAAACGGTCTAGTTCTTATTGAAACCCTAACCCTAACCCTAGGTCGGGCACTTTGGGAACTCAAATACTGTATCAAAAACATGTCTACAAATACAACGTTCGAAAAGTCACCCAAATCGCTCCCAACTAGTCAGAAACATTTAAATTAATGTTTCTAAGCAATTCAATGTATCTGCAGTGAATCTGTTGTTTAAATTTCCAATATTTTTCTTTTTCTCACTATCTCCTGAAATGGCGCAGAAAATGAGCAAGTCTTGTGGCGTTTGTGGGACTGCATTACAATTACCACTACAGTGTGGCTAAAAGTATCATTGTTTTGGGCATTAAATGCAACAAGCAGGATAAATTCACATACAGAATGTGTGTTTTCAAACTTTTGATTTTTGACCCTTTTTGAGCGACAGCCGCGCGGCTTAAGAAAAATGGCAAAATACGGCCATATTTTTATCTCGAGGAAACAACCAAACAACAGTTTTCCTGCATTTCAAATGCATCCTAAAGCACAGCAAATGCATCAGAAACGGTCTAGTTCTTATTGAAACCCTAACCCTAACCCTAGGTCGGGCACTTTGGGAACTCAAATACTGTATCAAAAACATGTCTACAAATACAGCGTTCGAAAAGCCACCCAAATCACTCCCAACTAGTCAGAAACATTTAAAATAGTGTTTCTAAGCAATTCAATGCATCTACAGTGAATCTGTTGTTTAAATTTCCAAAATTTTTCTTTTTCTCACTTTCTCCTGAAATGGCGTAGAAAATGAGCAAGTCTTGTGGCGTTTGTGGGACTGCATTACAATTACCACTACAGTGCGGCTAAAAGTATAATTGTTTTGGGCATTAAATGCAACAAGCAGGATAAATTCACATATAGAATGTGTATTTTCAAACTTTTGATTTTTGACCCTTTTTGAGCGACAGCCGCGCGGCTTAAGAAAAATGGCAAAATACGGCCATATTTTTTTCTCGAGGAAACAACCAAACAACAGTTTTCCTGCATTTCAAATGCATCCTAAAACACAGCAAATGCATCAGAAACGGTCTAGTTCTTATTGAAACCCTAACCCTAACCCTAGGTCGGGCACTTTGGGAACTCAAATACTGTATCAAAAACATGTCTACAAATACAGCGTTCGAAAAGTCACCCAAATCGCTCCCAACTAGTCAGAAACATTTAAAATAATGTTTCTAAACAATTCAATGTATCTGCAGTGAATCTGTTGTTTAAATTTCCAATATTTTTCTTTTTCTCACTTTCTCCTGAAATGGCGCAGAAAATGAGCAAGTCTTGTGGCGTTTGTGGGACTGCATTACAATTACCACTACAGTGTGGCTAAAAGTATCATTGTTTTGGGCATTAAATGCAACAAGCAGGATAAATTCACATACAGAATGTGTGTTTTCAAACTTTTGATTTTTGTCCCTTTTTGATCGACAGCCGCGCGGCTAAAGAAAAATGGCAAAATACGGCTATATTTTTTTCTCGAGGAAACAACCAAACAACAATTTTCCTGCATTTCAAATGCATCCTAAAGCACAGCAAATGCATCAGAAACGGTCTAGTTCTTATTGAAACCCTAACCCTAACCCTAGGTCGGGCACTTTGGGAACTCAAATACTGTATCAAAAACATGTCTACAAATACAGCGTTCGAAAAGCCACCCAAATCACTCCCAACTAGTCAGAAACATTTAAAATAGTGTTTCTAAGCAATTCAATGCATCTACAGTGAATCTGTTGTTTAAATTTCCAAAATTTTTCTTTTTCTCACTTTCTCCTGAAATGGCGTAGAAAATGAGCAAGTCTTGTGGCGTTTGTGGGACTGCATTACAATTACCACTACAGTGCGGCTAAAAGTATAATTGTTTTGGGCATTAAATGCAACAAGCAGGATAAATTCACATATAGAATGTGTGTTTTCAAACTTTTGATTTTTGACCCTTTTTGAGCGACAGCCGCGCGGCTTAAGAAAAATGGCAAAATACGGCCATATTTTTTTCTCGAGGAAACAACCAAACAACAGTTTTCCTGCATTTCAAATGCATCCTAAAACACAGCAAATGCATCAGAAACGGTCTAGTTCTTATTGAAACCCTAACCCTAGGTCGGGCACTTTGGGAACTCAAATACTGTATCAAAAACATGTCTACAAATACAGCGTTCGAAAAGTCACCCAAATCGCTCCCAACTAGTCAGAAACATTTAAAATAATGTTTCTAAACAATTCAATGTATCTGCAGTGAATCTGTTGTTTAAATTTCCAATATTTTTCTTTTTCTCACTTTCTCCTGAAATGGCGCAGAAAATGAGCAAGTCTTGTGGCGTTTGTGGGACTGCATTACAATTACCACTACAGTGTGGCTAAAAGTATCATTGTTTTGGGCATTAAATGCAACAAGCAGGATAAATTCACATACAGAATGTGTGTTTTCAAACTTTTGATTTTTGTCCCTTTTTGATCGACAGCCGCGCGGCTAAAGAAAAATGGCAAAATACGGCTATATTTTTTTCTCGAGGAAACAACCAAACAACAATTTTCCTGCATTTCAAATGCATCCTAAAGCACAGCAAATGCATCAGAAACGGTCTAGTTCTTATTGAAACCCTAACCCTAACCCTAGGTCGGGCACTTTGGGAACTCAAATACTGTATCAAAAACATGTCTACAAATACAGCGTTCGAAAAGTCACCCAAATCGCTCCCAACTAGTCAGAAACATTTAAATTAATGTTTCTAAGCAATTCAATGTATCTGCAGTGAATCTGTTGTTTAAATTTCCAATATTTTTCTTTTTCTCACTTTCTCCTGAAATGGCGCAGAAAATGAGCAAGTCTTGTGGCGTTTGTGGGACTGCATTACAATTACCACTACAGTGTGGCTAAAAGTATCATTGTTTTGGGCATTAAATGCAACAAGCAGGATAAATTCACATACAGAATGTGTGTTTTCAAACTTTTGATTTTTGACCCTTTTTGAGCGACAGCCGCGCGGCTTAAGAAAAATGGCAAAATACGGCCATATTTTTTTCTCGAGGAAACAACCAAACAACAGTTTTCCTGCATTTCAAATGCATCCTAAAGCACAGCAAATGCATCAGAAACGGTCTAGTTCTTATTGAAACCCTAACCCTAACCCTAGGTCGGGCACTTTGGGAACTCAAATACTGTATCAAAAACATGTCTACAAATACAGCGTTCGAAAAGCCACCCAAATCACTCCCAACTAGTCAGAAACATTTAAAATAGTGTTTCTAAGCAATTCAATGCATCTACAGTGAATCTGTTGTTTAAATTTCCAAAATTTTTCTTTTTCTCACTTTCTCCTGAAATGGCGCAGAAAATGAGCCAGTCTTGTGGCGTTTGTGGGACTGCATTACAATTACCACTACAGTTTGGCTAAAAGTATCATTGTTTTGGGCATTAAATGCAACAAGCAGGATAAATTCACATACAGAATGTGTGTTTTCAAACTTTTGATTTTTGACCCTTTTTGAGCGACAGCCGCGCGGCTTAAGAAAAATGGCAAAATACGGCCATATTTTTTTCTCGAGGAAACAACCAAACAACAGTTTTCCTGCATTTCAAATGCATCCTAAAGCACAGCAAATGCATCAGAAACGGTCTAGTTCTTATTGAAACCCTAACCCTAACCCTAGGTCGGGCACTTTGGGAACTCAAATACTGTATCAAAAACATGTCTACAAATACAACGTTCGAAAAGTCACCCAAATCGCTCCCAACTAGTCAGAAACATTTAAATTAATGTTTCTAAGCAATTCAATGTATCTGCAGTGAATCTGTTGTTTAAATTTCCAATATTTTTCTTTTTCTCACTTTCTCCTGAAATGGCGCAGAAAATGAGCAAGTCTTGTGGCGTTTGTGGGACTGCATTACAATTACCACTACAGTGTGGCTAAAAGTATCATTGTTTTGGGCATTAAATGCAACAAGCAGGATAAATTCACATACAGAATGTGTGCTTTCAAACTTTTGATTTTTGACCCTTTTTGAGCGACAGCCGCGCGGCTTAAGAAAAATGGCAAAATACGGCCATATTTTTTTCTCGAGGAAACAACCAAACAACAGTTTTCCTGCATTTCAAATGCATCCTAAAGCACAGCAAATGCATCAGAAACGGTCTAGTTCTTATTGAAACCCTAACCCTAACCCTAGGTCGGGCACTTTGGGAACTCAAATACTGTATCAAAAACATGTCTACAAATACAACGTTCGAAAAGTCACCCAAATCGCTCCCAACTAGTCAGAAACATTTAAATTAATGTTTCTAAGCAATTCAATGTATCTGCAGTGAATCTGTTGTTTAAATTTCCAATATTTTTCTTTTTCTCACTTTCTCCTGAAATGGCGCAGAAAATGAGCAAGTCTTGTGGCGTTTGTGGGACTGCATTACAATTACCACTACAGTGTGGCTAAAAGTATCATTGTTTTGGGCATTAAATGCAACAAGCAGGATAAATTCACATACAGAATGTGTGTTTTCAAACTTTTGATTTTTGACCCTTTTTGAGCGACAGCCGCGCGGCTTAAGAAAAATGGCAAAATACGGCCATATTTTTTTCTCGAGGAAACAACCAAACAACAATTTTCCTGCATTTCAAATGCATCCTAAAGCACAGCAAATGCATCAGAAACGGTCTAGTTCTTATTGAAACCCTAACCCTAACCCTAGGTCGGGCACTTTGGGAACTCAAATACTGTATCAAAAACATGTCTACAATTACAGCGTTCGAAAAGCCACCCAAATCACTCCCAACTAGTCAGAAACATTTAAAATAGTGTTTCTAAGCAATTCAATGCATCTACAGTGAATCTGTTGTTTAAATTTCCAAAATTTTTCTTTTTCTCACTTTCTCCTGAAATGGCGTAGAAAATGAGCAAGTCTTGTGGCGTTTGTGGGACTGCATTACAATTACCACTACAGTGCGGCTAAAAGTATAATTGTTTTGGGCATTAAATGCAACAAGCAGGATAAATTCACATACAGAATGTGTGTTTTCAAACTTTTGATTTTTGACCCTTTTTGAGCGACAGCCGTGCGGCTAAAGAAAAATGGCAAAATACGGCCATATTTTTTTCTCGAGGAAACAACCAAACAACAATTTTCCTGCATTTCAAATGCATCCTAAAGCACAGCAAATGCATCAGAAACGGTCTAGTTCTTATTGAAACCCTAACCCTAACCCTAGGTCGGGCACTTTGGGAACTCAAATACTGTATCAAAAACATGTCTACAAATACAGCATTCGAAAAGTCACCCAAATCGCTCCCAACTAGTCAGAAACATTTAAATTAATGTTTCTAAGCAATTCAATGTATCTGCAGTGAATCTGTTGTTTAAATTTCCAATATTTTTCTTTTTCTCACTTTCTCCTGAAATGGCGCAGAAAATGAGCAAGTCTTGTGGCGTTTGTGGGACTGCATTACAATTACCACTACAGTGTGGCTAAAAGTATCATTGTTTTGGGCATTAAATGCAACAAGCAGGATAAATTCACATACAGAATGTGTGTTTTCAAACTTTTGATTTTTGACCCTTTTTGAGCGACAGCCGCGCGGCTTAAGAAAAATGGCAAAATACGGCCATATTTTTATCTCGAGGAAACAACCAAACAACAGTTTTCCTGCATTTCAAATGCATCCTAAAGCACAGCAAATGCATCAGAAACGGTCTAGTTCTTATTGAAACCCTAACCCTAACCCTAGGTCGGGCACTTTGGGAACTCAAATACTGTATCAAAAACATGTCTACAAATACAGCGTTCGAAAAGCCACCCAAATCACTCCCAACTAGTCAGAAACATTTAAAATAGTGTTTCTAAGCAATTCAATGCATCTACAGTGAATCTGTTGTTTAAATTTCCAAAATTTTTCTTTTTCTCACTTTCTCCTGAAATGGCGTAGAAAATGAGCAAGTCTTGTGGCGTTTGTGGGACTGCATTACAATTACCACTACAGTGCGGCTAAAAGTATAATTGTTTTGGGCATTAAATGCAACAAGCAGGATAAATTCACATATAGAATGTGTGTTTTCAAACTTTTGATTTTTGACCCTTTTTGAGCGACAGCCGCGCGGCTTAAGAAAAATGGCAAAATACGGCCATATTTTTTTCTCGAGGAAACAACCAAACAACAGTTTTCCTGCATTTCAAATGCATCCTAAAGCACAGCAAATGCATCAGAAACGGTCTAGTTCTTATTGAAACCCTAACCCTAACCCTAGGTCGGGCACTTTGGGAACTCAAATACTGTATCAAAAACATGTCTACAAATACAGCGTTCGAAAAGCCACCCAAATCACTCCCAACTAGTCAGAAACATTTAAAATAGTGTTTCTAAGCAATTCAATGCATCTACAGTGAATCTGTTGTTTAAATTTCCAATATTTTTCTTTTTCTCACTTTCTCCTGAAATGGCGCAGAAAATGAGCAAGTCTTGTGGCGTTTGTGGGACTGCATTACAATTACCACTACAGTGTGGCTAAAAGTATCATTGTTTTGGGCATTAAATGCAACAAGGAGGATAAATTCACATACAGAATGTGTGTTTTCAAACTTTTGATTTTTGACCCTTTTTGAGCGTCAGCCGCGCGGCTTAAGAAAAATGGCAAAATACGGCCATATTTTTTTCTCGAGGAAACAACCAAACAACAGTTTTCCTGCATTTCAAATGCATCCTAAAGCACAGCAAATGCATCAGAAACGGTCTAGTTCTTATTGAAACCCTAACCCTAACCCTAGGTCGGGCACTTTGGGAACTCAAATACTGTATCAAAAACATGTCTACAAATACAACGTTCGAAAAGTCACCCAAATCGCTCCCAACTAGTCAGAAACATTTAAATTAATGTTTCTAAGCAATTCAATGTATCTGCAGTGAATCTGTTGTTTAAATTTCCAATATTTTTCTTTTTCTCACTTTCTCCTGAAATGGCGCAGAAAATGAGCAAGTCTTGTGGCGTTTGTGGGACTGCATTACAATTACCACTACAGTGTGGCTAAAAGTATCATTGTTTTGGGCATTAAATGCAACAAGCAGGATAAATTCACATACAGAATGTGTGTTTTCAAACTTTTGATTTTTGACCCTTTTTGAGCGACAGCCGCGCGGCTTAAGAAAAATGGCAAAATACGGCCATATTTTTTTCTCGAGGAAACAACCAAACAACAGTTTTCCTGCATTTCAAATGCATCCTAAAGCACAGCAAATGCATCAGAAACGGTCTAGTTCTTATTGAAACCCTAACCCTAACCCTAGGTCGGGCACTTTGGGAACTCAAATACTGTATCAAAAACATGTCTACAAATACAACGTTCGAAAAGTCACCCAAATCGCTCCCAACTAGTCAGAAACATTTAAATTAATGTTTCTAAGCAATTCAATGTATCTGCAGTGAATCTGTTGTTTAAATTTCCAATATTTTTCTTTTTCTCACTTTCTCCTGAAATGGCGCAGAAAATGAGCAAGTCTTGTGGCGTTTGTGGGACTGCATTACAATTACCACTACAGTGTGGCTAAAAGTATCATTGTTTTGGGCATTAAATGCAACAAGCAGGATAAATTCACATACAGAATGTGTGTTTTCAAACTTTTGATTTTTGACCCTTTTTGAGCGACAGCCGCGCGGCTTAAGAAAAATGGCAAAATACGGCCATATTTTTATCTCGAGGAAACAACCAAACAACAGTTTTCCTGCATTTCAAATGCATCCTAAAGCAAAGCAAATGCATCAGAAACGGTCTAGTTCTTATTGAAACCCTAACCCTAACCCTAGGTCGGGCACTTTGGGAACTCAAATACTGTATCAAAAACATGTCTACAAATACAGCGTTCGAAAAGCCACCCAAATCACTCCCAACTAGTCAGAAACATTTAAAATAGTGTTTCTAAGCAATTCAATGCATCTACAGTGAATCTGTTGTTTAAATTTCCAAAATTTTTCTTTTTCTCACTTTCTCCTGAAATGGCGTAGAAAATGAGCAAGTCTTGTGGCGTTTGTGGGACTGCATTACAATTACCACTACAGTGCGGCTAAAAGTATCATTGTTTTGGGCATTAAATGCAACAAGCAGGATAAATTCACATACAGAATGTGTGTTTTCAAACTTTTGATTTTTGACCCTTTTTGAGCGACAGCCGCGCGGCTTAAGAAAAATGGCAAAATACGGCCATATTTTTTTCTCGAGGAAACAACCAAACAACAGTTTTCCTGCATTTCAAATGCATCCTAAAACACAGCAAATGCATCAGAAACGGTCTAGTTCTTATTGAAACCCTAACCCTAACCCTAGGTCGGGCACTTTGGGAACTCAAATACTGTATCAAAAACATGTCTACAAATACAGCGTTCGAAAAGTCACCCAAATCGCTCCCAACTAGTCAGAAACATTTAAAATAATGTTTCTAAACAATTCAATGTATCTGCAGTGAATCTGTTGTTTAAATTTTCAATATTTTTCTTTTTCTCACTTTCTCCTGAAATGGCGCAGAAAATGAGCAAGTCTTGTGGCGTTTGTGGGACTGCATTACAATTACCACTACAGTGTGGCTAAAAGTATCATTGTTTTGGGCATTAAATGCAACAAGCAGGATAAATTCACATACAGAATGTGTGTTTTCAAACTTTTGAGTTTTGTCCCTTTTTGATCGACAGCCGCGCGGCTAAAGAAAAATGGTAAAATACGGCCATATTTTTTTCTCGAGGAAACAACCAAACAACAATTTTCCTGCATTTCAAATGCATCCTAAAGCACAGCAAATGCATCAGAAACGGTCTAGTTCTTATTGAAACCCTAACCCTAACCCTAGGTCGGGCACTTTGGGAACTCAAATACTGTATCAAAAACATGTCTACAAATACAGCGTTCGAAAAGTCACCCAAATCGCTCCCAACTAGTCAGAAACATTTAAATTAATGTTTCTAAGCAATTCAATGTATCTGCAGTGAATCTGTTGTTTAAATTTCCAATATTTTTCTTTTTCTCACTTTCTCCTGAAATGGCGCAGAAAATGAGCAAGTCTTGTGGCGTTTGTGGGACTGCATTACAATTACCACTACAGTGTGGCTAAAAGTATCATTGTTTTGGGCATTAAATGCAACAAGCAGGATAAATTCACATACAGAATGTGTGTTTTCAAACTTTTGATTTTTGACCCTTTTTGAGCGACAGCCGCGCGGCTTAAGAAAAATGGCAAAATACGGCCATATTTTTTTCTCGAGGAAACAACCAAACAACAGTTTTCCTGCATTTCAAATGCATCCTAAAGCACAGCAAATGCATCAGAAACGGTCTAGTTCTTATTGAAACCCTAACCCTAACCCTAGGTCGGGCACTTTGGGAACTCAAATACTGTATCAAAAACATGTCTACAAATACAGCGTTCGAAAAGCCACCCAAATCACTCCCAACTAGTCAGAAACATTTAAAATAGTGTTTCTAAGCAATTCAATGCATCTACAGTGAATCTGTTGTTTAAATTTCCAAAATTTTTCTTTTTCTCACTTTCTCCTGAAATGGCGCAGAAAATGAGCCAGTCTTGTGGCGTTTGTGGGACTGCATTACAATTACCACTACAGTTTGGCTAAAAGTATCATTGTTTTGGGCATTAAATGCAACAAGCAGGATAAATTCACATACAGAATGTGTGTTTTCAAACTTTTGATTTTTGACCCTTTTTGAGCGACAGCCGCGCGGCTTAAGAAAAATGGCAAAATACGGCCATATTTTTTTCTCGAGGAAACAACCAAACAACAGTTTTCCTGCATTTCAAATGCATCCTAAAGCACAGCAAATGCATCAGAAACGGTCTAGTTCTTATTGAAACCCTAACCCTAACCCTAGGTCGGGCACTTTGGGAACTCAAATACTGTATCAAAAACATGTCTACAAATACAACGTTCGAAAAGTCACCCAAATCGCTCCCAACTAGTCAGAAACATTTAAATTAATGTTTCTAAGCAATTCAATGTATCTGCAGTGAATCTGTTGTTTAAATTTCCAATATTTTTCTTTTTCTCACTTTCTCCTGAAATGGCGCAGAAAATGAGCAAGTCTTGTGGCGTTTGTGGGACTGCATTACAATTACCACTACAGTGCGGCTAAAAGTATCATTGTTTTGGGCATTAAATGCAACAAGCAGGATAAATTCACATACAGAATGTGTGCTTTCAAACTTTTGATTTTTGACCCTTTTTGAGCGACAGCCGCGCGGCTTAAGAAAAATGGCAAAATACGGCCATATTTTTTTCTCGAGGAAACAACCAAACAACAGTTTTCCTGCATTTCAAATGCATCCTAAAGCACAGCAAATGCATCAGAAACGGTCTAGTTCTTATTGAAACCCTAACCCTAACCCTAGGTCGGGCACTTTGGGAACTCAAATACTGTATCAAAAACATGTCTACAAATACAACGTTCGAAAAGTCACCCAAATCGCTCCCAACTAGTCAGAAACATTTAAATTAATGTTTCTAAGCAATTCAATGTATCTGCAGTGAATCTGTTGTTTAAATTTCCAATATTTTTCTTTTTCTCACTTTCTCCTGAAATGGCGCAGAAAATGAGCAAGTCTTGTGGCGTTTGTGGGACTGCATTACAATTACCACTACAGTGTGGCTAAAAGTATCATTGTTTTGGGCATTAAATGCAACAAGCAGGATAAATTCACATACAGAATGTGTGTTTTCAAACTTTTGATTTTTGACCCTTTTTGAGCGACAGCCGCGCGGCTTAAGAAAAATGGCAAAATACGGCCATATTTTTTTCTCGAGGAAACAACCAAACAACAGTTTTCCTGCATTTCAAATGCATCCTAAAGCACAGCAAATGCATCAGAAACGGTCTAGTTCTTATTGAAACCCTAACCCTAACCCTAGGTCGGGCACTTTGGGAACTCAAATACTGTATCAAAAACATGTCTACAAATACAACGTTCGAAAAGTCACCCAAATCGCTCCCAACTAGTCAGAAACATTTAAATTAATGTTTCTAAGCAATTCAATGTATCTGCAGTGAATCTGTTGTTTAAATTTCCAATATTTTTCTTTTTCTCACTTTCTCCTGAAATGGCGCAGAAAATGAGCAAGTCTTGTGGCGTTTGTGGGACTGCATTACAATTACCACTACAGTGTGGCTAAAAGTATCATTGTTTTGGGCATTAAATGCAACAAGCAGGATAAATTCACATACAGAATGTGTGTTTTCAAACTTTTGATTTTTGACCCTTTTTGAGCGACAGCCGCGCGGCTTAAGAAAAATGGCAAAATACGGCCATATTTTTATCTCGAGGAAACAACCAAACAACAGTTTTCCTGCATTTCAAATGCATCCTAAAGCACAGCAAATGCATCAGAAACGGTCTAGTTCTTATTGAAACCCTAACCCTAACCCTAGGTCGGGCACTTTGGGAACTCAAATACTGTATCAAAAACATGTCTACAAATACAGCGTTCGAAAAGCCACCCAAATCACTCCCAACTAGTCAGAAACATTTAAAATAGTGTTTCTAAGCAATTCAATGCATCTACAGTGAATCTGTTGTTTAAATTTCCAAAATTTTTCTTTTTCTCACTTTCTCCTGAAATGGCGTAGAAAATGAGCAAGTCTTGTGGCGTTTGTGGGACTGCATTACAATTACCACTACAGTGCGGCTAAAAGTATAATTGTTTTGGGCATTAAATGCAACAAGCAGGATAAATTCACATATAGAATGTGTGTTTTCAAACTTTTGATTTTTGACCCTTTTTGAGCGACAGCCGCGCGGCTTAAGAAAAATGGCAAAATACGGCCATATTTTTTTCTCGAGGAAACAACCAAACAACAGTTTTCCTGCATTTCAAATGCATCCTAAAACACAGCAAATGCATCAGAAACGGTCTAGTTCTTATTGAAACCCTAACCCTAACCCTAGGTCGGGCACTTTGGGAACTCAAATACTGTATCAAAAACATGTCTACAAATACAGCGTTCGAAAAGTCACCCAAATCGCTCCCAACTAGTCAGAAACATTTAAAATAATGTTTCTAAACAATTCAATGTATCTGCAGTGAATCTGTTGTTTAAATTTCCAATATTTTTCTTTTTCTCACTTTCTCCTGAAATGGCGCAGAAAATGAGCAAGTCTTGTGGCGTTTGTGGGACTGCATTACAATTACCACTACAGTGTGGCTAAAAGTATCATTGTTTTGGGCATTAAATGCAACAAGCAGGATAAATTCACATACAGAATGTGTGTTTTCAAACTTTTGATTTTTGTCCCTTTTTGATCGACAGCCGCGCGGCTAAAGAAAAATGGCAAAATACGGCTATATTTTTTTCTCGAGGAAACAACCAAACAACAATTTTCCTGCATTTCAAATGCATCCTAAAGCACAGCAAATGCATCAGAAACGGTCTAGTTCTTATTGAAACCCTAACCCTAACCCTAGGTCGGGCACTTTGGGAACTCAAATACTGTATCAAAAACATGTCTACAAATACAGCGTTCGAAAAGTCACCCAAATCGCTCCCAACTAGTCAGAAACATTTAAATTAATGTTTCTAAGCAATTCAATGTATCTGCAGTGAATCTGTTGTTTAAATTTCCAATATTTTTCTTTTTCTCACTTTCTCCTGAAATGGCGCAGAAAATGAGCAAGTCTTGTGGCGTTTGTGGGACTGCATTACAATTACCACTACAGTGTGGCTAAAAGTATCATTGTTTTGGGCATTAAATGCAACAAGCAGGATAAATTCACATACAGAATGTGTGTTTTCAAACTTTTGATTTTTGACCCTTTTTGAGCGACAGCCGCGCGGCTTAAGAAAAATGGCAAAATACGGCCATATTTTTTTCTCGAGGAAACAACCAAACAACAGTTTTCCTGCATTTCAAATGCATCCTAAAGCACAGCAAATGCATCAGAAACGGTCTAGTTCTTATTGAAACCCTAACCCTAACCCTAGGTCGGGCACTTTGGGAACTCAAATACTGTATCAAAAACATGTCTACAAATACAGCGTTCGAAAAGCCACCCAAATCACTCCCAACTAGTCAGAAACATTTAAAATAGTGTTTCTAAGCAATTCAATGCATCTACAGTGAATCTGTTGTTTAAATTTCCAAAATTTTTCTTTTTCTCACTTTCTCCTGAAATGGCGCAGAAAATGAGCCAGTCTTGTGGCGTTTGTGGGACTGCATTACAATTACCACTACAGTTTGGCTAAAAGTATCATTGTTTTGGGCATTAAATGCAACAAGCAGGATAAATTCACATACAGAATGTGTGTTTTCAAACTTTTGATTTTTGACCCTTTTTGAGCGACAGCCGCGCGGCTTAAGAAAAATGGCAAAATACGGCCATATTTTTTTCTCGAGGAAACAACCAAACAACAGTTTTCCTGCATTTCAAATGCATCCTAAAGCACAGCAAATGCATCAGAAACGGTCTAGTTCTTATTGAAACCCTAACCCTAACCCTAGGTCGGGCACTTTGGGAACTCAAATACTGTATCAAAAACATGTCTACAAATACAACGTTCGAAAAGTCACCCAAATCGCTCCCAACTAGTCAGAAACATTTAAATTAATGTTTCTAAGCAATTCAATGTATCTGCAGTGAATCTGTTGTTTAAATTTCCAATATTTTTCTTTTTCTCACTTTCTCCTGAAATGGCGCAGAAAATGAGCAAGTCTTGTGGCGTTTGTGGGACTGCATTACAATTACCACTACAGTGTGGCTAAAAGTATCATTGTTTTGGGCATTAAATGCAACAAGCAGGATAAATTCACATACAGAATGTGTGTTTTCAAACTTTTGATTTTTGACCCTTTTTGAGCGACAGCCGCGCGGCTTAAGAAAAATGGCAAAATACGGCCATATTTTTTTCTCGAGGAAACAACCAAACAACAATTTTCCTGCATTTCAAATGCATCCTAAAGCACAGCAAATGCATCAGAAACGGTCTAGTTCTTATTGAAACCCTAACCCTAACCCTAGGTCGGGCACTTTGGGAACTCAAATACTGTATCAAAAACATGTCTACAATTACAGCGTTCGAAAAGCCACCCAAATCACTCCCAACTAGTCAGAAACATTTAAAATAGTGTTTCTAAGCAATTCAATGCATCTACAGTGAATCTGTTGTTTAAATTTCCAAAATATTTCTTTTTCTCACTTTCTCCTGAAATGGCGTAGAAAATGAGCAAGTCTTGTGGCGTTTGTGGGACTGCATTACAATTACCACTACAGTGCGGCTAAAAGTATAATTGTTTTGGGCATTAAATGCAACAAGCAGGATAAATTCACATACAGAATGTGTGTTTTCAAACTTTTGATTTTTGACCCTTTTTGAGCGACAGCCGTGCGGCTAAAGAAAAATGGCAAAATACGGCCATATTTTTTTCTCGAGGAAACAACCAAACAACAATTTTCCTGCATTTCAAATGCATCCTAAAGCACAGCAAATGCATCAGAAACGGTCTAGTTCTTATTGAAACCCTAACCCTAACCCTAGGTCGGGCACTTTGGGAACTCAAATACTGTATCAAAAACATGTCTACAAATACAGCATTCGAAAAGTCACCCAAATCGCTCCCAACTAGTCAGAAACATTTAAATTAATGTTTCTAAGCAATTCAATGTATCTGCAGTGAATCTGTTGTTTAAATTTCCAATATTTTTCTTTTTCTCACTTTCTCCTGAAATGGCGCAGAAAATGAGCAAGTCTTGTGGCGTTTGTGGGACTGCATTACAATTACCACTACAGTGTGGCTAAAAGTATCATTGTTTTGGGCATTAAATGCAACAAGCAGGATAAATTCACATACAGAATGTGTGTTTTCAAACTTTTGATTTTTGACCCTTTTTGAGCGACAGCCAAAAAGAAAAATGGCAAAAGAAAAATGGCTTAAGAAAAATGGCAAAATACGGCCATATTTTTATCTCGAGGAAACAACCAAACAACAGTTTTCCTGCATTTCAAATGCATCCTAAAGCACAGCAAATGCATCAGAAACGGTCTAGTTCTTATTGAAACCCTAACCCTAACCCTAGGTCGGGCACTTTGGGAACTCAAATACTGTATCAAAAACATGTCTACAAATACAGCGTTCGAAAAGCCACCCAAATCACTCCCAACTAGTCAGAAACATTTAAAATAGTGTTTCTAAGCAATTCAATGCATCTACAGTGAATCTGTTGTTTAAATTTCCAAAATTTTTCTTTTTCTCACTTTCTCCTGAAATGGCGTAGAAAATGAGCAAGTCTTGTGGCGTTTGTGGGACTGCATTACAATTACCACTACAGTGCGGCTAAAAGTATAATTGTTTTGGGCATTAAATGCAACAAGCAGGATAAATTCACATATAGAATGTGTGTTTTCAAACTTTTGATTTTTGACCCTTTTTGAGCGACAGCCGCGCGGCTTAAGAAAAATGGCAAAATACGGCCATATTTTTTTCTCGAGGAAACAACCAAACAACAGTTTTCCTGCATTTCAAATGCATCCTAAAGCACAGCAAATGCATCAGAAACGGTCTAGTTCTTATTGAAACCCTAACCCTAACCCTAGGTCGGGCACTTTGGGAACTCAAATACTGTATCAAAAACATGTCTACAAATACAGCGTTCGAAAAGCCACCCAAATCACTCCCAACTAGTCAGAAACATTTAAAATAGTGTTTCTAAGCAATTCAATGCATCTACAGTGAATCTGTTGTTTAAATTTCCAAAATTTTTCTTTTTCTCACTTTCTCCTGAAATGGCGTAGAAAATGAGCAAGTCTTGTGGCGTTTGTGGGACTGCATTACAATTACCACTACAGTGCGGCTAAAAGTATAATTGTTTTGGGCATTAAATGCAACAAGCAGGATAAATTCACATACAGAATGTGTGTTTTCAAACTTTTGATTTTTGTCCCTTTTTGATCGACAGCCGCGCGGCTAAAGAAAAATGGCAAAATACGGCTATATTTTTTTCTCGAGGAAACAACCAAACAACAATTTTCCTGCATTTCAAATGCATCCTAAAGCACAGCAAATGCATCAGAAACAGTCTAGTTCTTATTGAAACCCTAACCCTAACCCTAGGTCGGGCACTTTGGGAACTCAAATACTGTATCAAAAACATGTCTACAAATACAGCGTTCGAAAAGTCACCCAAATCGCTCCCAACTAGTCAGAAACATTTAAATTAATGTTTCTAAGCAATTCAATGTATCTGCAGTGAATCTGTTGTTTAAATTTCCAATATTTTTCTTTTTCTCACTTTCTCCTGAAATGGCGCAGAAAATGAGCAAGTCTTGTGGCGTTTGTGGGACTGCATTACAATTACCACTACAGTGTGGCTAAAAGTATCATTGTTTTGGGCATTAAATGCAACAAGCAGGATAAATTCACATACAGAATGTGTGTTTTCAAACTTTTGATTTTTGACCCTTTTTGAGCGACAGCCGCGCGGCTTAAGAAAAATGGCAAAATACGGCCATATTTTTTTCTCGAGGAAACAACCAAACAACAGTTTTCCTGCATTTCAAATGCATCCTAAAGCACAGCAAATGCATCAGAAACGGTCTAGTTCTTATTGAAACCCTAACCCTAACCCTAGGTCGGGCACTTTGGGAACTCAAATACTGTATCAAAAACATGTCTACAAATACAGCGTTCGAAAAGTCACCCAAATCGCTCCCAACTAGTCAGAAACATTTAAAATAATGTTTCTAAGCAATTCAATGTATCTGCAGTGAATCTGTTGTTTAAATTTCCAATATTTTTCTTTTTCTCACTTTCTCCTGAAATGGCGCAGAAAATGAGCCAGTCTTGTGGCGTTTGTGGGACTGCATTACAATTACCACTACAGTTTGGCTAAAAGTATCATTGTTTTGGGCATTAAATGCAACAAGCAGGATAAATTCACATACAGAATGTGTGTTTTCAAACTTTTGATTTTTGACCCTTTTTGAGCGACAGCCGCGCGGCTTAAGAAAAATGGCAAAATACGGCCATATTTTTTTCTCGAGGAAACAACCAAACAACAGTTTTCCTGCATTTCAAATGCATCCTAAAGCACAGCAAATGCATCAGAAACGGTCTAGTTCTTATTGAAACCCTAACCCTAACCCTAGGTCGGGCACTTTGGGAACTCAAATACTGTATCAAAAACATGTCTACAAATACAGCGTTCGAAAAGTCACCCAAATCGCTCCCAACTAGTCAGAAACATTTAAAATAATGTTTCTAAGCAATTCAATGTATCTGCAGTGAATCTGTTGTTTAAATTTCCAATATTTTTCTTTTTCTCACTTTCTCCTGAAATGGCGCAGAAAATGAGCAAGTCTTGTGGCGTTTGTGGGACTGCATTGCAATTACCACTACAGTGTGGCTAAAAGTATCATTGTTTTGGGCATTAAATGCAACAAGCAGGATAAATTCACATACAGAATGTGTGTTTTCAAACTTTTGATTTTTGACCCTTTTTGAGCGACAGCCGCGCGGCTTAAGAAAAATGGCAAAATACGGCCATATTTTTTTCTCGAGGAAACAACCAAACAACAATTTTCCTGCATTTCAAATGCATCCTAAAGCACAGCAAATGCATCAGAAACGGTCTAGTTGTTTTTGAAACCCTAACCCTAACCCTAGGTTGGGCACTTTGGGAACTCAAATACTGTATCAAAAACATGTCTACAACTACAGCGTTCGAAAAGTCACCCAAATCGCTCCCAACTAGTCAGAAACATTTAAAATAATGTTTCTAAGCAATTCAATGTATCTGCAGTGAATCTGCTGTTTAAATTTCCAATATGTTTCTTTTTCTCACTTTCTCCTGAAATGGCGCAGAAAATGAGCAAGTCTTGTGGCGTTTGTGGGACTGCATTACAATTACCACTACAGTGTGGCTAAAAGTATCATTGTTTTGGGCATTAAATGCAACAAGGAGGATAAATTCACATACAGAATGTGTGTTTTCAAACTTTTGATTTTTGACCCTTTTTGAGCGTCAGCCGCGCGGCTTAAGAAAAATGGCAAAATACGGCCATATTTTTTTCTCGAGGAAACAACCAAACAACAGTTTTCCTGCATTTCAAATGCATCCTAAAGCACAGCAAATGCATCAGAAACGGTCTAGTTGTTTTTGAAACCCTAACCCTAACCCTAGGTTGGGCACTTTGGGAACTCAAATACTGTATCAAAAACATGTCTACAACTACAGCGTTCGAAAAGTCACCCAAATCGCTCCCAACTAGTCAGAAACATTTAAAATAATGTTTCTAAGCAATTCAATGTATCTGCAGTGAATCTGCTGTTTAAATTTCCAATATGTTTCTTTTTCTCACTTTCTCCTGAAATGGCGCAGAAAATGAGCAAGTCTTGTGGCGTTTGTGGGACTGCATTACAATTACCACTACAGTGTGGCTAAAAGTATCATTGTTTTGGGCATTAAATGCAACAAGGAGGATAAATTCACATACAGAATGTGTGTTTTCAAACTTTTGATTTTTGACCCTTTTTGAGCGTCAGCCGCGCGGCTTAAGAAAAATGGCAAAATACGGCCATATTTTTTTCTCGAGGAAACAACCAAACAACAGTTTTCCTGCATTTCAAATGCATCCTAAAGCACAGCAAATGCATCAGAAACGGTCTAGTTCTTATTGAAACCCTAACCCTAACCCTAGGTCGGGCACTTTGGGAACTCAAATACTGTATCAAAAACATGTCTACAAATACAGCGTTCGAAAAGTCACCCAAATCGCTCCGAACAAGTCAGAAACATTTAAAATAATGTTTCTAAGCAATTCAATGTATCTGCAGTAAATCTGTTGTTTAAATTTCCAATAGTTTTCTTTTTCTCACTTTCTCCTGAAATGGCGCAGAAAATGAGCAAGTCTTGTGGCGTTTGTGGGACTGCATTACAATTACCACAACAGTTTGGCTAAAAGTATCATTGTTTTGGGCATTAAATGCAACAAGCAGGATAAATTCACATACAGAATGTGTGTTTTCAAACTTTTGATTTTTGACCCTTTTTGAGCGACAGCCGCGCGGCTTAAGAATAATGGCAAAATACGGCCATATTTTTTTCTCGAGGAAACAACCAAACAACAGTTTTCCTGCATTTCAAATGCATCCTAAAGCACAGCAAATGCATCAGAAACGGTCTAGTTCTTATTGAAACCCTAACCCTAACCCTAGGTCGGGCACTTTGGGAACTCAAATACTGTATCAAAAACATGTCTACAAATACAGCGTTCGAAAAGTCACCCAAATCGCTCCCAACTAGTCAGAAACATTTAAAATAATGTTTCTAAGCAATTCAATGTATCTGCAGTAAATCTGTTGTTTAAATTTCCAATATTTTTCTTTTTCTCACTTTCTCCTGAAATGGCGCAGAAAATGAGCAAGTCTTGTGGCGTTTGTGGGACTGCATTGCAATTACCACTACAGTGTGGCTAAAAGTATCATTGTTTTGGGCATTAAATGCAACAAGCAGGATAAATTCACATACAGAATGTGTGTTTTCAAACTTTTGATTTTTGACCCTTTTTGAGCGACAGCCGCGCGGCTTAAGAAAAATGGCAAAATACGGCCATATTTTTTTCTCGAGGAAACAACCAAACAACAATTTTCCTGCATTTCAAATGCATCCTAAAGCACAGCAAATGCATCAGAAACGGTCTAGTTGTTTTTGAAACCCTAACCCTAACCCTAGGTTGGGCACTTTGGGAACTCAAATACTGTATCAAAAACATGTCTACAACTACAGTGTTCGAAAAGTCACCCAAATCGCTCCCAACTAGTCAGAAACATTTAAAATAATGTTTCTAAGCAATTCAATGTATCTGCAGTGAATCTGCTGTTTAAATTTCCAATATGTTTCTTTTTCTCACTTTCTCCTGAAATGGCGCAGAAAATGAGCAAGTCTTGTGGCGTTTGTGGGACTGCATTACAATTACCACTACAGTGTGGCTAAAAGTATCATTGTTTTGGGCATTAAATGCAACAAGGAGGATAAATTCACATGCAGAATGTGTGTTTTCAAACTTTTGATTTTTGACCCTTTTTGAGCGTCAGCCGCGCGGCTTAAGAAAAATGGCAAAATACGGCCATATTTTTTTCTCGAGGAAACAACCAAACAACAGTTTTCCTGCATTTCAAATGCATCCTAAAGCACAGCAAATGCATCAGAAACGGTCTAGTTCTTATTGAAACCCTAACCCTAACCCTAGGTCGGGCACTTTGGGAACTCAAATACTGTATCAAAAACATGTCTACAAATACAACGTTCGAAAAGTCACCCAAATCGCTCCCAACTAGTCAGAAACATTTAAATTAATGTTTCTAAGCAATTCAATGTATCTGCAGTGAATCTGTTGTTTAAATTTCCAATATTTTTCTTTTTCTCACTTTCTCCTGAAATGGCGCAGAAAATGAGCAAGTCTTGTGGCGTTTGTGGGACTGCATTACAATTACCACTACAGTGCGGCTAAAAGTATAATTGTTTTGGGCATTAAATGCAACAAGCAGGATAAATTCACATATAGAATGTGTGTTTTCAAACTTTTGATTTTTGACCCTTTTTGAGCGACAGCCGCGCGGCTTAAGAAAAATGGCAAAATACGGCCATATTTTTTTCTCGAGGAAACAACCAAACAACAGTTTTCCTGCATTTCAAATGCATCCTAAAGCACAGCAAATGCATCAGAAACGGTCTAGTTCTTATTGAAACCCTAACCCTAACCCTAGGTCGGGCACTTTGGGAACTCAAATACTGTATCAAAAACATGTCTACAAATACAGCGTTCGAAAAGCCACCCAAATCACTCCCAACTAGTCAGAAACATTTAAAATAGTGTTTCTAAGCAATTCAATGCATCTACAGTGAATCTGTTGTTTAAATTTCCAAAATTTTTCTTTTTCTCACTTTCTCCTGAAATGGCGTAGAAAATGAGCAAGTTTTGTGGCGTTTGTGGGACTGCATTACAATTACCACTACAGTGCGGCTAAAAGTATAATTGTTTTGGGCATTAAATGCAACAAGCAGGATAAATTCACATATAGAATGTGTGTTTTCAAACTTTTGATTTTTGACCCTTTTTGAGCGACAGCCGCGCGGCTTAAGAAAAATGGCAAAATACGGCCATATTTTTTTCTCGAGGAAACAACCAAACAACAGTTTTCCTGCATTTCAAATGCATCCTAAAGCACAGCAAATGCATCAGAAACGGTCTAGTTCTTATTGAAACCCTAACCCTAACCCTAGGTCGGGCACTTTGGGAACTCAAATACTGTATCAAAAACATGTCTACAAATACAGCGTTCGAAAAGCCACCCAAATCACTCCCAACTAGTCAGAAACATTTAAAATAGTGTTTCTAAGCAATTCAATGCATCTACAGTGAATCTGTTGTTTAAATTTCCAAAATTTTTCTTTTTCTCACTTTCTCCTGAAATGGCGTAGAAAATGAGCAAGTCTTGTGGCGTTTGTGGGACTGCATTACAATTACCACTACAGTGCGGCTAAAAGTATAATTGTTTTGGGCATTAAATGCAACAAGCAGGATAAATTCACATACAGAATGTGTGTTTTCAAACTTTTGATTTTTGTCCCTTTTTGATCGACAGCCGCGCGGCTAAAGAAAAATGGCAAAATACGGCTATATTTTTTTCTCGAGGAAACAACCAAACAACAATTTTCCTGCATTTCAAATGCATCCTAAAGCACAGCAAATGCATCAGAAACGGTCTAGTTCTTATTGAAACCCTAACCCTAACCCTAGGTCGGGCACTTTGGGAACTCAAATACTGTATCAAAAACATGTCTACAAATACAGCGTTCGAAAAGTCACCCAAATCGCTCCCAACTAGTCAGAAACATTTAAAATAATGTTTCTAAGCAATTCAATGTATCTGCAGTGAATCTGTTGTTTAAATTTCCAATATTTTTCTTTTTCTCACTTTCTCCTGAAATGGCGCAGAAAATGAGCAAGTCTTGTGGCGTTTGTGGGACTGCATTACAATTACCACTACAGTGTGGCTAAAAGTATCATTGTTTTGGGCATTAAATGCAACAAGCAGGATAAATTCACATACAGAATGTGTTATCAAACTTTTGATTTTTGACCCTTTTTGAGCGACAGCCGCGCGGCTTAAGAAAAATGGCAAAATACGGCCATATTTTTTTCTCGAGGAAACAACCAAAGAACAATTTTCCTGCATTTCAAATGCATCCTAAAGCACAGCAAATGCATCAGAAACGGTCTAGTTCTTATTGAAACCCTAACCCTAACCCTAGGTCGGGCACTTTGGGAACTCAAATACTGTATCAAAAACATGTCTACAAATACAGCGTTCGAAAAGTCACCCAAATCGCTCCCAACTAGTCAGAAACATTTAAAATAATGTTTCTAAGCAATTCAATGTATCTGCAGTGAATCTGTTGTTGAAATTTCCAATATTTTTCTTTTTCTCACTTTCTCCTGAAATGGCGCAGAAAATGAGCAAATCTTGTGGCGTTTGTGGGACTGCATTACAATTACCACTACAGTGTGGCTAAAAGTATCATTGTTTTGGGCATTAAATGCAACAAGGAGGATAAATTCACATACAGAATGTGTGTTTTCAAACTTTTGATTTTTGACCCTTTTTGAGCGACAGCCGCGCGGCTTAAGAAAAATGGCAAAATACGGCCATATTTTTTTCTCGAGGAAACAACCAAACAACAGTTTTCCTGCATTTCAAATGCATCCTAAAGCACAGCAAATGCATCAGAAACGGTCTAGTTCTTATTGAAACCCTAACCCTAACCCTAGGTCGGGCACTTTGGGAACTCAAATACTGTATCAAAAACATGTCTACAAATACAGCGTTCGAAAAGCCACCCAAATCACTCCCAACTAGTCAGAAACATTTAAAATAGTGTTTCTAAGCAATTCAATGCATCTACAGTGAATCTGTTGTTTAAATTTCCAAAATTTTTCTTTTTCTCACTTTCTCCTGAAATGGCGTAGAAAATGAGCAAGTTTTGTGGCGTTTGTGGGACTGCATTACAATTACCACTACAGTGCGGCTAAAAGTATAATTGTTTTGGGCATTAAATGCAACAAGCAGGATAAATTCACATATAGAATGTGTGTTTTCAAACTTTTGATTTTTGACCCTTTTTGAGCGACAGCCGCGCGGCTTAAGAAAAATGGCAAAATACGGCCATATTTTTTTCTCGAGGAAACAACCAAACAACAGTTTTCCTGCATTTCAAATGCATCCTAAAGCACAGCAAATGCATCAGAAACGGTCTAGTTCTTATTGAAACCCTAACCCTAACCCTAGGTCGGGCACTTTGGGAACTCAAATACTGTATCAAAAACATGTCTACAAATACAGCGTTCGAAAAGCCACCCAAATCACTCCCAACTAGTCAGAAACATTTAAAATAGTGTTTCTAAGCAATTCAATGCATCTACAGTGAATCTGTTGTTTAAATTTCCAAAATTTTTCTTTTTCTCACTTTCTCCTGAAATGGCGTAGAAAATGAGCAAGTCTTGTGGCGTTTGTGGGACTGCATTACAATTACCACTACAGTGCGGCTAAAAGTATAATTGTTTTGGGCATTAAATGCAACAAGCAGGATAAATTCACATACAGAATGTGTGTTTTCAAACTTTTGATTTTTGTCCCTTTTTGATCGACAGCCGCGCGGCTAAAGAAAAATGGCAAAATACGGCTATATTTTTTTCTCGAGGAAACAACCAAACAACAATTTTCCTGCATTTCAAATGCATCCTAAAGCACAGCAAATGCATCAGAAACGGTCTAGTTCTTATTGAAACCCTAACCCTAACCCTAGGTCGGGCACTTTGGGAACTCAAATACTGTATCAAAAACATGTCTACAAATACAGCGTTCGAAAAGTCACCCAAATCGCTCCCAACTAGTCAGAAACATTTAAATTAATGTTTCTAAGCAATTCAATGTATCTGCAGTGAATCTGTTGTTTAAATATCCAATATTTTTCTTTTTCTCACTTTCTCCTGAAATGGCGCAGAAAATGAGCACGTCTTGTGTCGTTTGTGGGACTGCATTACAATTACCACTACAGTGTGGCTAAAAGTATCATTGTTTTGGGCATTAAATGCAACAAGCAGGATAAATTCACATACAGAATGTGTGTTTTCAAACTTTTGATTTTTGACCCTTTTTGAGCGACAGCCGCGCGGCTTAAGAAAAATGGCAAAATACGGCCATATTTTTTTCTCGAGGAAACAACCAAACAACAGTTTTCCTGCATTTCAAATGCATCCTAAAGCACAGCAAATGCATCAGAAACGGTCTAGTTCTTATTGAAACCCTAACCCTAACCCTAGGTCGGGCACTTTGGGAACTCAAATACTGTATCAAAAACATGTCTACAAATACAGCGTTCGAAAAGCCACCCAAATCACTCCCAACTAGTCAGAAACATTTAAAATAGTGTTTCTACGCAATTCAATGCATCTACAGTGAATCTGTTGTTTAAATTTCCAAAATTTTTCTTTTTCTCACTTTCTCCTGAAATGGCGTAGAAAATGAACAAGTCTTGTGGCGTTTGTGGGACTGCATTACAATTACCACTACAGTGCGGCTAAAAGTATAATTGTTTTGGGCATTAAATGCAACAAGCAGGATAAATTCACATATAGAATGTGTGTTTTCAAACTTTTGATTTTTGACCCTTTTTGAGCGACAGCCGCGCGGCTTAAGAAAAATGGCAAAATACGGCCATATTTTTTTCTCGAGGAAACAACCAAACAACAGTTTTCCTGCATTTCAAATGCATCCTAAAGCACAGCAAATGCATCAGAAACGGTCTAGTTCTTA
This sequence comes from Atractosteus spatula, assembly GCF_055471065.1. Taxonomy (NCBI): domain Eukaryota; kingdom Metazoa; phylum Chordata; class Actinopteri; order Semionotiformes; family Lepisosteidae; genus Atractosteus; species Atractosteus spatula. The sequence goes on from NC_142718.1 coordinate 29,906,674, forward strand.
TTGAAACCCTAACCCTAACCCTAGGTCGGGCACTTTGGGAACTCAAATACTGTATCAAAAACATGTCTACAAATACAGCGTTCGAAAAGCCACCCAAATCACTCCCAACTAGTCAGAAACATTTAAAATAGTGTTTCTAAGCAATTCAATGCATCTACAGTGAATCTGTTGTTTAAATTTCCAAAATTTTTCTTTTTCTCACTTTCTCCTGAAATGGCGTAGAAAATGAACAAGTCTTGTGGCGTTTGTGGGACTGCATTACAATTACCACTACAGTGCGGCTAAAAGTATAATTGTTTTGGGCATTAAATGCAACAAGCAGGATAAATTCACATACAGAATGTGTGTTTTCAAACTTTTGATTTTTGTCCCTTTTTGATCGACAGCCGCGCGGCTAAAGAAAAATGGCAAAATACGGCTATATTTTTTTCTCGAGGAAACAACCAAACAACAATTTTCCTGCATTTCAAATGCATCCTAAAGCACAGCAAATGCATCAGAAACGGTCTAGTTCTTATTGAAACCCTAACCCTAACCCTAGGTCGGGCACTTTGGGAACTCAAATACTGTATCAAAAACATGTCTACAAATACAGCGTTCGAAAAGTCACCCAAATCGCTCCCAACTAGTCAGAAACATTTAAATTAATGTTTCTAAGCAATTCAATGTATCTGCAGTGAATCTGTTGTTTAAATTTCCAATATTTTTCTTTTTCTCACTTTCTCCTGAAATGGCGCAGAAAATGAGCAAGTCTTGTGGCGTTTGTGGGACTGCATTACAATTACCACTACAGTGTGGCTAAAAGTATCATTGTTTTGGGCATTAAATGCAACAAGCAGGATAAATTCACATACAGAATGTGTGTTTTCAAACTTTTGATTTTTGACCCTTTTTGAGCGACAGCCGCGCGGCTTAAGAAAAATGGCAAAATACGGCCATATTTTTTTCTCGAGGAAACAACCAAACAACAGTTTTCCTGCATTTCAAATGCATCCTAAAGCACAGCAAATGCATCAGAAACGGTCTAGTTCTTATTGAAACCCTAACCCTAACCCTAGGTCGGGCACTTTGGGAACTCAAATACTGTATCAAAAACATGTCTACAAATACAGCGTTCGAAAAGCCACCCAAATCACTCCCAACTAGTCAGAAACATTTAAAATAGTGTTTCTAAGCAATTCAATGCATCTACAGTGAATCTGTTGTTTAAATTTCCAAAATTTTTCTTTTTCTCACTTTCTCCTGAAATGGCGTAGAAAATGAGCAAGTCTTGTGGCGTTTGTGGGACTGCATTACAATTACCACTACAGTGCGGCTAAAAGTATAATTGTTTTGGGCATTAAATGCAACAAGCAGGATAAATTCACATATAGAATGTGTGTTTTCAAACTTTTGATTTTTGACCCTTTTTGAGCGACAGCCGCGCGGCTTAAGAAAAATGGCAAAATACGGCCATATTTTTTTCTCGAGGAAACAACCAAACAACAGTTTTCCTGCATTTCAAATGCATCCTAAAGCACAGCAAATGCATCAGAAACGGTCTAGTTCTTATTGAAACCCTAACCCTAACCCTAGGTCGGGCACTTTGGGAACTCAAATACTGTATCAAAAACATGTCTACAAATACAGCGTTCGAAAAGCCACCCAAATCACTCCCAACTAGTCAGAAACATTTAAAATAGTGTTTCTAAGCAATTCAATGTATCTGCAGTGAATCTGTTGTTTAAATTTCCAATATTTTTCTTTTTCTCACTTTCTCCTGAAATGGCGCAGAAAATGAGCAAGTCTTGTGTCGTTTGTGGGACTGCATTACAATTACCACTACAGTGTGGCTAAAAGTATCATTGTTTTGGGCATTAAATGCAACAAGCAGGATAAATTCACATACAGAATGTGTGTTTTCAAACTTTTGATTTTTGACCCTTTTTGAGCGACAGCCGCGCGGCTTAAGAAAAATGGCAAAATACGGCCATATTTTTTTCTCGAGGAAACAACCAAACAACAGTTTTCCTGCATTTCAAATGCATCCTAAAGCACAGCAAATGCATCAGAAACGGTCTAGTTCTTATTGAAACCCTAACCCTAACCCTAGTTCGGGCACTTTGGGAACTCAAATACTGTATCAAAAACATGTCTACAAATACAGCGTTCGAAAAGTCACCCAAATCGCTCCCAACTAGTCAGAAACATTTAAAATAATGTTTCTAAGCAATTCAATGTATCTGCAGTGAATCTGTTGTTTAAATTTCCAATATTTTTCTTTTTCTCACTTTCTCCTGAAATGGCGCAGAAAATGAGCAAGTCTTGTGGCGTTTGTGGGACTGCATTGCAATTACCACTACAGTGTGGCTAAAAGTATCATTGTTTTGGGCATTAAATGCAACAAGCAGGATAAATTCACATACAGAATGTTTGTTTTCAAACTTTTGATTTTTGACCCTTTTTGAGCGACAGCCGCGCGGCTAAAGAAAAATGGCAAAATACGGCCATATTTTTTTCTCGAGGAAACAACCAAACAACAATTTTCCTGCATTTCAAATGCATCCTAAAGCACAGCAAATGCATCAGAAACGGTCTAGTTCTTATTGAAACCCTAACCCTAACCCTAGGTCGGGCACTTTGGGAACTCAAATACTGTATCAAAAACATGTCTACAAATACAGCGTTCGAAAAGTCACCCAAATCGCTCCCAACTAGTCAGAAACATTTAAATTAATGTTTCTAAGCAATTCAATGTATCTGCAGTGAATCTGTTGTTTAAATTTCCAATATTTTTCTTTTTCTCACTTTCTCCTGAAATGGCGCAGAAAATGAGCAAGTCTTGTGGCGTTTGTGGGACTGCATTACAATTACCACTACAGTGTGGCTAAAAGTATCATTGTTTTGGGCATTAAATGCAACAAGCAGGATAAATTCACATACAGAATGTGTGTTTTCAAACTTTTGATTTTTGTCCCTTTTTGATCGACAGCCGCGCGGCTAAAGAAAAATGGCAAAATACGGCTATATTTTTTTCTCGAGGAAACAACCAAACAACAATTTTCCTGCATTTCAAATGCATCCTAAAGCACAGCAAATGCATCAGAAACGGTCTAGTTCTTATTGAAACCCTAACCCTAACCCTAGGTCGGGCACTTTGGGAACTCAAATACTGTATCAAAAACATGTCTACAAATACAGCGTTCGAAAAGTCACCCAAATCACTCCCAACTAGTCAGAAACATTTAAATTAATGTTTCTAAGCAATTCAATGTATCTGCAGTGAATCTGTTGTTTAAATTTCCAATATTTTTCTTTTTCTCACTTTCTCCTGAAATGGCGCAGAAAATGAGCAAGTCTTGTGGCGTTTGTGGGACTGCATTACAATTACCACTACAGTGTGGCTAAAAGTATCATTGTTTTGGGCATTAAATGCAACAAGCAGGATAAATTCACATACAGAATGTGTGTTTTCAAACTTTTGATTTTTGACCCTTTTTGAGCGACAGCAGCGCGGCTTAAGAAAAATGGCAAAATACGGCCATATTTTTTTCTCGAGGAAACAACCAAACAACAGTTTTCCTGCATTTCAAATGCATCCTAAAGCACAGCAAATGCATCAGAAACGGTCTAGTTCTTATTGAAACCCTAACCCTAACCCTAGGTCGGGCACTTTGGGAACTCAAATACTGTATCAAAAACATGTCTACAAATACAGCGTTCGAAAAGCCACCCAAATCACTCCCAACTAGTCAGAAACATTTAAAATAGTGTTTCTAAGCAATTCAATGCATCTACAGTGAATCTGTTGTTTAAATTTCCAAAATTTTTCTTTTTCTCACTTTCTCCTGAAATGGCGTAGAAAATGAACAAGTCTTGTGGCGTTTGTGGGACTGCATTACAATTACCACTACAGTGCGGCTAAAAGTATAATTGTTTTGGGCATTAAATGCAACAAGCAGGATAAATTCACATATAGAATGTGTGTTTTCAAACTTTTGATTTTTGACCCTTTTTGAGCGACAGCCGCGCGGCTTAAGAAAAATGGCAAAATACGGCCATATTTTTTTCTCGAGGAAACAACCAAACAACAGTTTTCCTGCATTTCAAATGCATCCTAAAGCACAGCAAATGCATCAGAAACGGTCTAGTTCTTATTGAAACCCTAACCCTAACCCTAGGTCGGGCACTTTGGGAACTCAAATACTGTATCAAAAACATGTCTACAAATACAGCGTTCGAAAAGCCACCCAAATCACTCCCAACTAGTCAGAAACATTTAAAATAGTGTTTCTAAGCAATTCAATGCATCTACAGTGAATCTGTTGTTTAAATTTCCAAAATTTTTCTTTTTCTCACTTTCTCCTGAAATGGCGTAGAAAATGAGCAAGTCTTGTGGCGTTTGTGGGACTGCATTACAATTACCACTACAGTGCGGCTAAAAGTATAATTGTTTTGGGCATTAAATGCAACAAGCAGGATAAATTCACATACAGAATGTGTGTTTTCAAACTTTTGATTTTTGTCCCTTTTTGATCGACAGCCGCGCGGCTAAAGAAAAATGGCAAAATACGGCTATATTTTTTTCTCGAGGAAACAACCAAACAACAATTTTCCTGCATTTCAAATGCATCCTAAAGCACAGCAAATGCATCAGAAACGGTCTAGTTCTTATTGAAACCCTAACCCTAACCCTAGGTCGGGCACTTTGGGAACTCAAATACTGTATCAAAAACATGTCTACAAATACAGCGTTCGAAAAGTCACCCAAATCGCTCCCAACTAGTCAGAAACATTTAAATTAATGTTTCTAAGCAATTCAATGTATCTGCAGTGAATCTGTTGTTTAAATTTCCAATATTTTTCTTTTTCTCACTTTCTCCTGAAATGGCGCAGAAAATGAGCAAGTCTTGTGGCGTTTGTGGGACTGCATTACAATTACCACTACAGTGTGGCTAAAAGTATCATTGTTTTGGGCATTAAATGCAACAAGCAGGATAAATTCACATATAGAATGTGTGTTTTCAAACTTTTGATTTTTGACCCTTTTTGAGCGACAGCCGCGCGGCTTAAGAAAAATGGCAAAATACGGCCATATTTTTTTCTCGAGGAAACAACCAAACAACAGTTTTCCTGCATTTCAAATGCATCCTAAAGCACAGCAAATGCATCAGAAACGGTCTAGTTCTTATTGAAACCCTAACCCTAACCCTAGGTCGGGCACTTTGGGAACTCAAATACTGTATCAAAAACATGTCTACAAATACAGCGTTCAAAAAGCCACCCAAATCACTCCCAACTAGTCAGAAACATTTAAAATAGTGTTTCTAAGCAATTCAATGCATCTACAGTGAATCTGCTGTTTAAATTTCCAAAATTTTTCTTTTTCTCACTTTCTCCTGAAATGGCGTAGAAAATGAGCAAGTTTTGTGGCGTTTGTGGGACTGCATTACAATTACCACTACAGTGCGGCTAAAAGTATAATTGTTTTGGGCATTAAATGCAACAAGCAGGATAAATTCACATATAGAATGTGTGTTTTCAAACTTTTGATTTTTGACCCTTTTTGAGCGACAGCCGCGCGGCTTAAGAAAAATGGCAAAATACGGCCATATTTTTTTCTCGAGGAAACAACCAAACAACAGTTTTCCTGCATTTCAAATGCATCCTAAAGCACAGCAAATGCATCAGAAACGGTCTAGTTCTTATTGAAACCCTAACCCTAACCCTAGGTCGGGCACTTTGGGAACTCAAATACTGTATCAAAAACATGTCTACAAATACAGCGTTCGAAAAGCCACCCAAATCACTCCCAACTAGTCAGAAACATTTAAAATAGTGTTTCTAAGCAATTCAATGCATCTACAGTGAATCTGTTGTTTAAATTTCCAAAATTTTTCTTTTTCTCACTTTCTCCTGAAATGGCGCAGAAAATGAGCAAGTCTTGTGGCGTTTGTGGGACTGCATTACAATTACCACTACAGTGTGGCTAAAAGTATCATTGTTTTGGGCATTAAATGCAACAAGCAGGATAAATTCACATACAGAATGTGTGTTTTCAAACTTTTGATTTTTGACCCTTTTTGAGCGACAGCCGCGCGGCTTAAGAAAAATGGCAAAATACGGCCATATTTTTTTCTCGAGGAAACAACCAAACAACAGTTTTCCTGCATTTCAAATGCATCCTAAAGCACAGCAAATGCATCAGAAACGGTCTAGTTCTTATTGAAACCCTAACCCTAACCCTAGGTCGGGCACTTTGGGAACTCAAATACTGTATCAAAAACATGTCTACAAATACAGCGTTCGAAAAGTCACCCAAATCGCTCCCAACTAGTCAGAAACATTTAAAATAATGTTTCTAAGCAATTCAATGTATCTGCAGTGAATCTGTTGTTTAAATTTCCAATATTTTTCTTTTTCTCACTTTCTCCTGAAATGGCGCAGAAAATGAGCCAGTCTTGTGGCGTTTGTGGGACTGCATTACAATTACCACTACAGTGTGGCTAAAAGTATCATTGTTTTGGGCATTAAATGCAACAAGCAGGATAAATTCACATACAGAATGTGTGTTTTCAAACTTTTGATTTTTGACCCTTTTTGAGCGACAGCCGCGCGGCTAAAGAAAAATGGCAAAATACGGCCATATTTTTTTCTCGAGGAAACAACCAAACAACAATTTTCCTGCATTTCAAATGCATCCTAAAGCACAGCAAATGCATCAGAAACGGTCTAGTTCTTATTGAAACCCTAACCCTAACCCTAGGTCGGGCACTTTGGGAACTCAAATACTGTATCAAAAACATGTCTACAAATACAGCGTTCGAAAAGTCACCCAAATCGCTCCCAACTAGTCAGAAACATTTAAATTAATGTTTCTAAGCAATTCAATGTATCTGCAGTGAATCTGTTGTTTAAATTTCCAATATTTTTCTTTTTCTCACTTTCTCCTGAAATGGCGCAGAAAATGAGCCAGTCTTGTGGCGTTTGTGGGACTGCATTACAATTACCACTACAGTGTGGCTAAAAGTATCATTGTTTTGGGCATTAAATGCAACAAGGAGGATAAATTCACATACAGAATGTGTGTTTTCAAACTTTTGATTTTTGTCCCTTTTTGATCGACAGCCGCGCGGCTAAAGAAAAATGGCAAAATACGGCTATATTTTTTTCTCGAGGAAACAACCAAACAACAATTTTCCTGCATTTCAAATGCATCCTAAAGCACAGCAAATGCATCAGAAACGGTCTAGTTCTTATTGAAACCCTAACCCTAACCCTAGGTCGGGCACTTTGGGAACTCAAATACTGTATCAAAAACATGTCTACAAATACAGCGTTCGAAAAGTCACCCAAATCGCTCCCAACTAGTCAGAAACATTTAAATTAATGTTTCTAAGCAATTCAATGTATCTGCAGTGAATCTGTTGTTTAAATTTCCAATATTTTTCTTTTTCTCACTTTCTCCTGAAATGGCGCAGAAAATGAGCAAGTCTTGTGGCGTTTGTGGGACTGCATTACAATTACCACTACAGTGTGGCTAAAAGTATCATTGTTTTGGGCATTAAATGCAACAAGCAGGATAAATTCACATACAGAATGTGTGTTTTCAAACTTTTGATTTTTGACCCTTTTTGAGCGACAGCCGCGCGGCTTAAGAAAAATGGCAAAATACGGCCATATTTTTTTCTCGAGGAAACAACCAAACAACAGTTTTCCTGCATTTCAAATGCATCCTAAAGCACAGCAAATGCATCAGAAACGGTCTAGTTCTTATTGAAACCCTAACCCTAACCCTAGGTCGGGCACTTTGGGAACTCAAATACTGTATCAAAAACATGTCTACAAATACAGCGTTCGAAAAGCCACCCAAATCACTCCCAACTAGTCAGAAACATTTAAAATAGTGTTTCTAAGCAATTCAATGCATCTACAGTGAATCTGTTGTTTAAATTTCCAAAATTTTTCTTTTTCTCACTTTCTCCTGAAATGGCGTAGAAAATGAGCAAGTCTTGTGGCGTTTGTGGGACTGCATTACAATTACCACTACAGTGCGGCTAAAAGTATAATTGTTTTGGGCATTAAATGCAACAAGCAGGATAAATTCACATATAGAATGTGTGTTTTCAAACTTTTGATTTTTGACCCTTTTTGAGCGACAGCCGCGCGGCTTAAGAAAAATGGCAAAATACGGCCATATTTTTTTCTCGAGGAAACAACCAAACAACAGTTTTCCTGCATTTCAAATGCATCCTAAAGCACAGCAAATGCATCAGAAACGGTCTAGTTCTTATTGAAACCCTAACCCTAACCCTAGGTCGGGCACTTTGGGAACTCAAATACTGTATCAAAAACATGTCTACAAATACAGCGTTCGAAAAGCCACCCAAATCACTCCCAACTAGTCAGAAACATTTAAAATAGTGTTTCTAAGCAATTCAATGTATCTGCAGTGAATCTGTTGTTTAAATTTCCAATATTTTTCTTTTTCTCACTTTCTCCTGAAATGGCGCAGAAAATGAGCAAGTCTTGTGTCGTTTGTGGGACTGCATTACAATTACCACTACAGTGTGGCTAAAAGTATCATTGTTTTGGGCATTAAATGCAACAAGCAGGATAAATTCACATACAGAATGTGTGTTTTCAAACTTTTGATTTTTGACCCTTTTTGAGCGACAGCCGCGCGGCTTAAGAAAAATGGCAAAATACGGCCATATTTTTTTCTCGAGGAAACAACCAAACAACAGTTTTCCTGCATTTCAAATGCATCCTAAAGCACAGCAAATGCATCAGAAACGGTCTAGTTCTTATTGAAACCCTAACCCTAACCCTAGGTCGGGCACTTTGGGAACTCAAATACTGTATCAAAAACATGTCTACAAATACAGCGTTCGAAAAGTCACCCAAATCGCTCCCAACTAGTCAGAAACATTTAAAATAATGTTTCTAAGCAATTCAATGTATCTGCAGTGAATCTGTTGTTTAAATTTCCAATATTTTTCTTTTTCTCACTTTCTCCTGAAATGGCGCAGAAAATGAGCAAGTCTTGTGGCGTTTGTGGGACTGCATTGCAATTACCACTACAGTGTGGCTAAAAGTATCATTGTTTTGGGCATTAAATGCAACAAGCAGGATAAATTCACATACAGAATGTGTGTTTTCAAACTTTTGATTTTTGACCCTTTTTGAGCGACAGCCGCGCGGCTAAAGAAAAATGGTAAAATACGGCCATATTTTTTTCTCGAGGAAACAACCAAACAACAATTTTCCTGCATTTCAAATGCATCCTAAAGCACAGCAAATGCATCAGAAACGGTCTAGTTCTTATTGAAACCCTAACCCTAACCCTAGGTCGGGCACTTTGGGAACTCAAATACTGTATCAAAAACATGTCTACAAATACAGCGTTCGAAAAGTCACCCAAATCGCTCCCAACTAGTCAGAAACATTTAAATTAATGTTTCTAAGCAATTCAATGTATCTGCAGTGAATCTGTTGTTTAAATTTCCAATATTTTTCTTTTTCTCACTTTCTCCTGAAATGGCGCAGAAAATGAGCAAGTCTTGTGGCGTTTGTGGGACTGCATTACAATTACCACTACAGTGTGGCTAAAAGTATCATTGTTTTGGGCATTAAATGCAACAAGCAGGATAAATTCACATACAGAATGTGTGTTTTCAAACTTTTGATTTTTGTCCCTTTTTGATCGACAGCCGCGCGGCTAAAGAAAAATGGCAAAATACGGCTATATTTTTTTCTCGAGGAAACAACCAAACAACAATTTTCCTGCATTTCAAATGCATCCTAAAGCACAGCAAATGCATCAGAAACGGTCTAGTTCTTATTGAAACCCTAACCCTAACCCTAGGTCGGGCACTTTGGGAACTCAAATACTGTATCAAAAACATGTCTACAAATACAGCGTTCGAAAAGTCACCCAAATCACTCCCAACTAGTCAGAAACATTTAAATTAATGTTTCTAAGCAATTCAATGTATCTGCAGTGAATCTGTTGTTTAAATTTCCAATATTTTTCTTTTTCTCACTTTCTCCTGAAATGGCGCAGAAAATGAGCAAGTCTTGTGGCGTTTGTGGGACTGCATTACAATTACCACTACAGTGTGGCTAAAAGTATCATTGTTTTGGGCATTAAATGCAACAAGCAGGATAAATTCACATACAGAATGTGTGTTTTCAAACTTTTGATTTTTGACCCTTTTTGAGCGACAGCAGCGCGGCTTAAGAAAAATGGCAAAATACGGCCATATTTTTTTCTCGAGGAAACAACCAAACAACAGTTTTCCTGCATTTCAAATGCATCCTAAAGCACAGCAAATGCATCAGAAACGGTCTAGTTCTTATTGAAACCCTAACCCTAACCCTAGGTCGGGCACTTTGGGAACTCAAATACTGTATCAAAAACATGTCTACAAATACAGCGTTCGAAAAGCCACCCAAATCACTCCCAACTAGTCAGAAACATTTAAAATAGTGTTTCTAAGCAATTCAATGCATCTACAGTGAATCTGTTGTTTAAATTTCCAAAATTTTTCTTTTTCTCACTTTCTCCTGAAATGGCGTAGAAAATGAACAAGTCTTGTGGCGTTTGTGGGACTGCATTACAATTACCACTACAGTGCGGCTAAAAGTATAATTGTTTTGGGCATTAAATGCAACAAGCAGGATAAATTCACATATAGAATGTGTGTTTTCAAACTTTTGATTTTTGACCCTTTTTGAGCGACAGCCGCGCGGCTTAAGAAAAATGGCAAAATACGGCCATATTTTTTTCTCGAGGAAACAACCAAACAACAGTTTTCCTGCATTTCAAATGCATCCTAAAGCACAGCAAATGCATCAGAAACGGTCTAGTTCTTATTGAAACCCTAACCCTAACCCTAGGTCGGGCACTTTGGGAACTCAAATACTGTATCAAAAACATGTCTACAAATACAGCGTTCGAAAAGCCACCCAAATCACTCCCAACTAGTCAGAAACATTTAAAATAGTGTTTCTAAGCAATTCAATGCATCTACAGTGAATCTGTTGTTTAAATTTCCAAAATTTTTCTTTTTCTCACTTTCTCCTGAAATGGCGTAGAAAATGAGCAAGTCTTGTGGCGTTTGTGGGACTGCATTACAATTACCACTACAGTGCGGCTAAAAGTATAATTGTTTTGGGCATTAAATGCAACAAGCAGGATAAATTCACATATAGAATGTGTGTTTTCAAACTTTTGATTTTTGACCCTTTTTGAGCGACAGCCGCGCGGCTTAAGAAAAATGGCAAAATACGGCCATATTTTTTTCTCGAGGAAACAACCAAACAACAATTTTCCTGCATTTCAAATGCATCCTAAAGCACAGCAAATGCATCAGAAACGGTCTAGTTCTTATTGAAACCCTAACCCTAACCCTAGGTCGGGCACTTTGGGAACTCAAATACTGTATCAAAAACATGTCTACAAATACAGCGTTCGAAAAGTCACCCAAATCGCTCCCAACTAGTCAGAAACATTTAAATTAATGTTTCTAAGCAATTCAATGTATCTGCAGTGAATCTGTTGTTTAAATTTCCAATATTTTTCTTTTTCTCACTTTCTCCTGAAATGGCGCAGAAAATGAGCAAGTCTTGTGGCGTTTGTGGGACTGCATTACAATTACCACTACAGTGTGGCTAAAAGTATCATTGTTTTGGGCATTAAATGCAACAAGCAGGATAAATTCACATATAGAATGTGTGTTTTCAAACTTTTGATTTTTGACCCTTTTTGAGCGACAGCCGCGCGGCTTAAGAAAAATGGCAAAATACGGCCATATTTTTTTCTCGAGGAAACAACCAAACAACAGTTTTCCTGCATTTCAAATGCATCCTAAAGCACAGCAAATGCATCAGAAACGGTCTAGTTCTTATTGAAACCCTAACCCTAACCCTAGGTCGGGCACTTTGGGAACTCAAATACTGTATCAAAAACATGTCTACAAATACAGCGTTCAAAAAGCCACCCAAATCACTCCCAACTAGTCAGAAACATTTAAAATAGTGTTTCTAAGCAATTCAATGCATCTACAGTGAATCTGCTGTTTAAATTTCCAAAATTTTTCTTTTTCTCACTTTCTCCTGAAATGGCGTAGAAAATGAGCAAGTTTTGTGGCGTTTGTGGGACTGCATTACAATTACCACTACAGTGCGGCTAAAAGTATAATTGTTTTGGGCATTAAATGCAACAAGCAGGATAAATTCACATATAGAATGTGTGTTTTCAAACTTTTGATTTTTGACCCTTTTTGAGCGACAGCCGCGCGGCTTAAGAAAAATGGCAAAATACGGCCATATTTTTTTCTCGAGGAAACAACCAAACAACAGTTTTCCTGCATTTCAAATGCATCCTAAAGCACAGCAAATGCATCAGAAACGGTCTAGTTCTTATTGAAACCCTAACCCTAACCCTAGGTCGGGCACTTTGGGAACTCAAATACTGTATCAAAAACATGTCTACAAATACAGCGTTCGAAAAGCCACCCAAATCACTCCCAACTAGTCAGAAACATTTAAAATAGTGTTTCTAAGCAATTCAATGCATCTACAGTGAATCTGTTGTTTAAATTTCCAAAATTTTTCTTTTTCTCACTTTCTCCTGAAATGGCGCAGAAAATGAGCAAGTCTTGTGGCGTTTGTGGGACTGCATTACAATTACCACTACAGTGTGGCTAAAAGTATCATTGTTTTGGGCATTAAATGCAACAAGCAGGATAAATTCACATACAGAATGTGTGTTTTCAAACTTTTGATTTTTGACCCTTTTTGAGCGACAGCCGCGCGGCTTAAGAAAAATGGCAAAATACGGCCATATTTTTTTCTCGAGGAAACAACCAAACAACAGTTTTCCTGCATTTCAAATGCATCCTAAAGCACAGCAAATGCATCAGAAACGGTCTAGTTCTTATTGAAACCCTAACCCTAACCCTAGGTCGGGCACTTTGGGAACTCAAATACTGTATCAAAAACATGTCTACAAATACAGCGTTCGAAAAGTCACCCAAATCGCTCCCAACTAGTCAGAAACATTTAAAATAATGTTTCTAAGCAATTCAATGTATCTGCAGTGAATCTGTTGTTTAAATTTCCAATATTTTTCTTTTTCTCACTTTCTCCTGAAATGGCGCAGAAAATGAGCCAGTCTTGTGGCGTTTGTGGGACTGCATTACAATTACCACTACAGTGTGGCTAAAAGTATCATTGTTTTGGGCATTAAATGCAACAAGCAGGATAAATTCACATACAGAATGTGTGTTTTCAAACTTTTGATTTTTGACCCTTTTTGAGCGACAGCCGCGCGGCTAAAGAAAAATGGCAAAATACGGCCATATTTTTTTCTCGAGGAAACAACCAAACAACAATTTTCCTGCATTTCAAATGCATCCTAAAGCACAGCAAATGCATCAGAAACGGTCTAGTTCTTATTGAAACCCTAACCCTAACCCTAGGTCGGGCACTTTGGGAACTCAAATACTGTATCAAAAACATGTCTACAAATACAGCGTTCGAAAAGTCACCCAAATCGCTCCCAACTAGTCAGAAACATTTAAATTAATGTTTCTAAGCAATTCAATGTATCTGCAGTGAATCTGTTGTTTAAATTTCCAATATTTTTCTTTTTCTCACTTTCTCCTGAAATGGCGCAGAAAATGAGCCAGTCTTGTGGCGTTTGTGGGACTGCATTACAATTACCACTACAGTGTGGCTAAAAGTATCATTGTTTTGGGCATTAAATGCAACAAGGAGGATAAATTCACATACAGAATGTGTGTTTTCAAACTTTTGATTTTTGACCCTTTTTGAGCGTCAGCCGCGCGGCTTAAGAAAAATGGCAAAATACGGCCATATTTTTTTCTCGAGGAAACAACCAAACAACAGTTTTCCTGCATTTCAAATGCATCCTAAAGCACAGCAAATGCATCAGAAACGGTCTAGTTCTTATTGAAACCCTAACCCTAACCCTAGGTCGGGCACTTTGGGAACTCAAATACTGTATCAAAAACATGTCTACAAATACAACGTTCGAAAAGTCACCCAAATCGCTCCCAACTAGTCAGAAACATTTAAATTAATGTTTCTAAGCAATTCAATGTATCTGCAGTGAATCTGTTGTTTAAATTTCCAATATTTTTCATTTTCTCACTTTCTCCTGAAATGGCGCAGAAAATGAGCAAGTCTTGTGGCGTTTGTGGGACTGCATTGCAATTAGCACTACAGTGTGGCTAAAAGTATCATTGTTTTGGGCATTAAATGCAACAAGCAGGATAAATTCACATACAGAATGTGTGTTTTCAAACTTTTGATTTTTGACCCTTTTTGAGCGACAGCCGCGCGGCTTAAGAAAAATGGCAAAATACGGCCATATTTTTTTCTCGAGGAAACAACCAAACAAAAATTTTCCTGCATTTCAAATGCATCCTAAAGCACAGCAAATGCATCAGAAACGGTCTAGATCAGTTTGAAACCCTAACCCTATCCCTAGGTCGGGCACTTTGGGAACTCAAATACTGTATCAAAAACATGTCTACAAATACAGCGTTCGAAAAGCCACCCAAATCACTCCCAACTAGTCAGAAACATTTAAAATAGTGTTTCTAAGCAATTCAATGTATCTGCAGTGAATCTGTTGTTTAAATTTCCAATATTTTTCTTTTTCTCACTTTCTCCTGAAATGGCGCAGAAAATGAGCAAGTCTTGTGTCGTTTGTGGGACTGCATTACAATTACCACTACAGTGTGGCTAAAAGTATCATTGTTTTGGGCATTAAATGCAACAAGCAGGATAAATTCACATACAGAATGTGTGTTTTCAAACTTTTGATTTTTGACCCTTTTTGAGCGACAGCCGCGCGGCTTAAGAAAAATGGCAAAATACGGCCATATTTTTTTCTCGAGGAAACAACCAAACAACAGTTTTCCTGCATTTCAAATGCATCCTAAAGCACAGCAAATGCATCAGAAACGGTCTAGTTCTTATTGAAACCCTAACCCTAACCCTAGGTCGGGCACTTTGGGAACTCAAATACTGTATCAAAAACATGTCTACAAATACAGCGTTCGAAAAGTCACCCAAATCGCTCCCAACTAGTCAGAAACATTTAAAATAATGTTTCTAAGCAATTCAATGTATCTGCAGTGAATCTGTTGTTTAAATTTCCAATATTTTTCTTTTTCTCACTTTCTCCTGAAATGGCGCAGAAAATGAGCAAGTCTTGTGGCGTTTGTGGGACTGCATTGCAATTACCACTACAGTGTGGCTAAAAGTATCATTGTTTTGGGCATTAAATGCAACAAGCAGGATAAATTCACATACAGAATGTGTGTTTTCAAACTTTTGATTTTTGACCCTTTTTGAGCGACAGCCGCGCGGCTAAAGAAAAATGGCAAAATACGGCCATATTTTTTTCTCGAGGAAACAACCAAACAACAATTTTCCTGCATTTCAAATGCATCCTAAAGCACAGCAAATGCATCAGAAACGGTCTAGTTCTTATTGAAACCCTAACCCTAACCCTAGGTCGGGCACTTTGGGAACTCAAATACTGTATCAAAAACATGTCTACAAATACAGCGTTCGAAAAGTCACCCAAATCGCTCCCAACTAGTCAGAAACATTTAAATTAATGTTTCTAAGCAATTCAATGTATCTGCAGTGAATCTGTTGTTTAAATTTCCAATATTTTTCTTTTTCTCACTTTCTCCTGAAATGGCGCAGAAAATGAGCAAGTCTTGTGGCGTTTGTGGGACTGCATTACAATTACCACTACAGTGTGGCTAAAAGTATCATTGTTTTGGGCATTAAATGCAACAAGCAGGATAAATTCACATACAGAATGTGTGTTTTCAAACTTTTGATTTTTGTCCCTTTTTGATCGACAGCCGCGCGGCTAAAGAAAAATGGCAAAATACGGCTATATTTTTTTCTCGAGGAAACAACCAAACAACAATTTTCCTGCATTTCAAATGCATCCTAAAGCACAGCAAATGCATCAGAAACGGTCTAGTTCTTATTGAAACCCTAACCCTAACCCTAGGTCGGGCACTTTGGGAACTCAAATACTGTATCAAAAACATGTCTACAAATACAGCGTTCGAAAAGTCACCCAAATCACTCCCAACTAGTCAGAAACATTTAAATTAATGTTTCTAAGCAATTCAATGTATCTGCAGTGAATCTGTTGTTTAAATTTCCAATATTTTTCTTTTTCTCACTTTCTCCTGAAATGGCGCAGAAAATGAGCAAGTCTTGTGGCGTTTGTGGGACTGCATTACAATTACCACTACAGTGTGGCTAAAAGTATCATTGTTTTGGGCATTAAATGCAACAAGCAGGATAAATTCACATACAGAATGTGTGTTTTCAAACTTTTGATTTTTGACCCTTTTTGAGCGACAGCAGCGGCGGCTTAAGAAAAATGGCAAAATACGGCCATATTTTTTTCTCGAGGAAACAACCAAACAACAGTTTTCCTGCATTTCAAATGCATCCTAAAGCACAGCAAATGCATCAGAAACGGTCTAGTTCTTATTGAAACCCTAACCCTAACCCTAGGTCGGGCACTTTGGGAACTCAAATACTGTATCAAAAACATGTCTACAAATACAGCGTTCGAAAAGCCACCCAAATCACTCCCAACTAGTCAGAAACATTTAAAATAGTGTTTCTAAGCAATTCAATGCATCTACAGTGAATCTGTTGTTTAAATTTCCAAAATTTTTCTTTTTCTCACTTTCTCCTGAAATGGCGTAGAAAATGAACAAGTCTTGTGGCGTTTGTGGGACTGCATTACAATTACCACTACAGTGCGGCTAAAAGTATAATTGTTTTGGGCATTAAATGCAACAAGCAGGATAAATTCACATATAGAATGTGTGTTTTCAAACTTTTGATTTTTGACCCTTTTTGAGCGACAGCCGCGCGGCTTAAGAAAAATGGCAAAATACGGCCATATTTTTTTCTCGAGGAAACAACCAAACAACAGTTTTCCTGCATTTCAAATGCATCCTAAAGCACAGCAAATGCATCAGAAACGGTCTAGTTCTTATTGAAACCCTAACCCTAACCCTAGGTCGGGCACTTTGGGAACTCAAATACTGTATCAAAAACATGTCTACAAATACAGCGTTCGAAAAGCCACCCAAATCACTCCCAACTAGTCAGAAACATTTAAAATAGTGTTTCTAAGCAATTCAATGCATCTACAGTGAATCTGTTGTTTAAATTTCCAAAATTTTTCTTATTCTCACTTTCTCCTGAAATGGCGCAGAAAATGAGCAAGTCTTGTGGCGTTTGTGGGACTGCATTACAATTACCACTACAGTGCGGCTAAAAGTATAATTGTTTTGGGCATTAAATGCAACAAGCAGGATAAATTCACATACAGAATGTGTGTTTTCAAACTTTTGATTTTTGTCCCTTTTTGATCGACAGCCGCGCGGCTTAAGAAAAATGGCAAAATACGGCTATATTTTTTTCTCGAGGAAACAACCAAACAACAATTTTCCTGCATTTCAAATGCATCCTAAAGCACAGCAAATGCATCAGAAACGGTCTAGTTCTTATTGAAACCCTAACCCTAACCCTAGGTCGGGCACTTTGGGAACTCAAATACTGTATCAAAAACATGTCTACAAATACAGCGTTCGAAAAGTCACCCAAATCGCTCCCAACTAGTCAGAAACATTTAAATTAATGTTTCTAAGCAATTCAATGTATCTGCAGTGAATCTGTTGTTTAAATTTCCAATATTTTTCTTTTTCTCACTTTCTCCTGAAATGGCGCAGAAAATGAGCAAGTCTTGTGGCGTTTGTGGGACTGCATTACAATTACCACTACAGTGTGGCTAAAAGTATCATTGTTTTGGGCATTAAATGCAACAAGCAGGATAAATTCACATATAGAATGTGTGTTTTCAAACTTTTGATTTTTGACCCTTTTTGAGCGACAGCCGCGCGGCTTAAGAAAAATGGCAAAATACGGCCATATTTTTTTCTCGAGGAAACAACCAAACAACAGTTTTCCTGCATTTCAAATGCATCCTAAAGCACAGCAAATGCATCAGAAACGGTCTAGTTCTTATTGAAACCCTAACCCTAACCCTAGGTCGGGCACTTTGGGAACTCAAATACTGTATCAAAAACATGTCTACAAATACAGCGTTCAAAAAGCCACCCAAATCACTCCCAACTAGTCAGAAACATTTAAAATAGTGTTTCTAAGCAATTCAATGCATCTACAGTGAATCTGTTGTTTAAATTTCCAAAATTTTTCTTTTTCTCACTTTCTCCTGAAATGGCGTAGAAAATGAGCAAGTTTTGTGGCGTTTGTGGGACTGCATTACAATTACCACTACAGTGCGGCTAAAAGTATAATTGTTTTGGGCATTAAATGCAACAAGCAGGATAAATTCACATACAGAATGTGTGTTTTCAAACTTTTGATTTTTGTCCCTTTTTGATCGACAGCCGCGCGGCTAAAGAAAAATGGCAAAATGCGGCTATATTTTTTTCTCGAGGAAACAACCAAACAACAATTTTCCTGCATTTCAAATGCATCCTAAAGCACAGCAAATGCATCAGAAACGGTCTAGTTCTTATTGAAACCCTAACCCTAACCCTAGGTCGGGCACTTTGGGAACTCAAATACTGTATCAAAAACATGTCTACAAATACAGCGTTCGAAAAGTCACCCAAATCGCTCCCAACTAGTCAGAAACATTTAAATTAATGTTTCTAAGCAATTCAATGTATCTGCAGTGAATCTGTTGTTTAAATTTCCAATATTTTTCTTTTTCTCACTTTCTCCTGAAATGGCGCAGAAAATGAGCAAGTCTTGTGGCGTTTGTGGGACTGCATTACAATTACCACTACAGTGTGGCTAAAAGTATCATTGTTTTGGGCATTAAATGCAACAAGCAGGATAAATTCACATACAGAATGTGTGTTTTCAAACTTTTGATTTTTGACCCTTTTTGAGCGACAGCCGCGCGGCTTAAGAAAAATGGCAAAATACGGCCATATTTTTTTCTCGAGGAAACAACCAAACAACAGTTTTCCTGCATTTCAAATGCATCCTAAAGCACAGCAAATGCATCAGAAACGGTCTAGTTCTTATTGAAACCCTAACCCTAACCCTAGGTCGGGCACTTTGGGAACTCAAATACTGTATCAAAAACATGTCTACAAATACAGCGTTCGAAAAGTCACCCAAATCGCTCCCAACTAGTCAGAAACATTTAAAATAATGTTTCTAAGCAATTCAATGTATCTGCAGTGAATCTGTTGTTTAAATTTCCAATATTTTTCTTTTTCTCACTTTCTCCTGAAATGGCGCAGAAAATGAGCAAGTCTTGTGGCGTTTGTGGGACTGCATTGCAATTACCACTACAGTGTGGCTAAAAGTATCATTGTTTTGGGCATTAAATGCAACAAGCAGGATAAATTCACATACAGAATGTGTGTTTTCAAACTTTTGATTTTTGACCCTTTTTGAGCGACAGCCGCGCGGCTAAAGAAAAATGGCAAAATACGGCCATATTTTTTTCTCGAGGAAACAACCAAACAACAAGTTTCCTGCATTTCAAATGCATCCTAAAGCACAGCAAATGCATCAGAAACGGTCTAGTTCTTATTGAAACCCTAACCCTAACCCTAGGTCGGGCACTTTGGGAACTCAAATACTGTATCAAAAACATGTCTACAAATACAGCGTTCGAAAAGTCACCCAAATCGCTCCCAACTAGTCAGAAACATTTAAATTAATGTTTCTAAGCAATTCAATGTATCTGCAGTGAATCTGTTGTTTAAATTTCCAATATTTTTCTTTTTCTCACTTTCTCCTGAAATGGCGCAGAAAATGAGCAAGTCTTGTGGCGTTTGTGGGACTGCATTACAATTACCACTACAGTGTGGCTAAAAGTATCATTGTTTTGGGCATTAAATGCAACAAGCAGGATAAATTCACATACAGAATGTGTGTTTTCAAACTTTTGATTTTTGTCCCTTTTTGATCGACAGCCGCGCGGCTAAAGAAAAATGGCAAAATACGGCTATATTTTTTTCTCGAGGAAACAACCAAACAACAATTTTCCTGCATTTCAAATGCATCCTAAAGCACAGCAAATGCATCAGAAACGGTCTAGTTCTTATTGAAACCCTAACCCTAACCCTAGGTCGGGCACTTTGGGAACTCAAATACTGTATCAAAAACATGTCTACAAATACAGCGTTCGAAAAGTCACCCAAATCGCTCCCAACTAGTCAGAAACATTTAAATTAATGTTTCTAAGCAATTCAATGTATCTGCAGTGAATCTGTTGTTTAAATTTCCAATATTTTTCTTTTTCTCACTTTCTCCTGAAATGGCGCAGAAAATGAGCAAGTCTTGTGGCGTTTGTGGGACTGCATTACAATTACCACTACAGTGTGGCTAAAAGTATCATTGTTTTGGGCATTAAATGCAACAAGCAGGATAAATTCACATACAGAATGTGTGTTTTCAAACTTTTGATTTTTGACCCTTTTTGAGCGACAGCCGCGCGGCTTAAGAAAAATGGCAAAATACGGCCATATTTTTTTCTCGAGGAAACAACCAAACAACAGTTTTCCTGCATTTCAAATGCATCCTAAAGCACAGCAAATGCATCAGAAACGGTCTAGTTCTTATTGAAACCCTAACCCTAACCCTAGGTCGGGCACTTTGGGAACTCAAATACTGTATCAAAAACATGTCTACAAATACAGCGTTCGAAAAGCCACCCAAATCACTCCCAACTAGTCAGAAACATTTAAAATAGTGTTTCTAAGCAATTCAATGCATCTACAGTGAATCTGTTGTTTAAATTTCCAAAATTTTTCTTTTTCTCACTTTCTCCTGAAATGGCGCAGAAAATGAGCAAGTCTTGTGGCGTTTGTGGGACTGCATTACAATTACCACTACAGTGTGGCTAAAAGTATCATTGTTTTGGGCATTAAATGCAACAAGCAGGATAAATTCACATACAGAATGTGTGTTTTCAAACTTTTGATTTTTGACCCTTTTTGAGCGACAGCCGCGCAGCTTAAGAAAAATGGCAAAATACGGCCATATTTTTTTCTCGAGGAAACAACCAAACAACAGTTTTCCTGCATTTCAAATGCATCCTAAAGCACAGCAAATGCATCAGAAACGGTCTAGTTCTTATTGAAACCCTAACCCTAACCCTAGGTCGGGCACTTTGGGAACTCAAATACTGTATCAAAAACATGTCTACAAATACAGCGTTCGAAAAGTCACCCAAATCGCTCCCAACTAGTCAGAAACATTTAAAATAATGTTTCTAAGCAATTCAATGTATCTGCAGTGAATCTGTTGTTTAAATTTCCAATATTTTTCTTTTTCTCACTTTCTCCTGAAATGGCGCAGAAAATGAGCCAGTCTTGTGGCGTTTGTGGGACTGCATTACAATTACCACTACAGTGTGGCTAAAAGTATCATTGTTTTGGGCATTAAATGCAACAAGCAGGATAAATTCACATACAGAATGTGTGTTTTCAAACTTTTGATTTTTGACCCTTTTTGAGCGACAGCCGCGCGGCTAAAGAAAAATGGCAAAATACGGCCATATTTTTTTCTCGAGGAAACAACCAAACAACAATTTTCCTGCATTTCAAATGCATCCTAAAGCACAGCAAATGCATCAGAAACGGTCTAGTTCTTATTGAAACCCTAACCCTAACCCTAGGTCGGGCACTTTGGGAACTCAAATACTGTATCAAAAACATGTCTACAAATACAGCGTTCGAAAAGTCACCCAAATCGCTCCCAACTAGTCTGAAACATTTAAATTAATGTTTCTAAGCAATTCAATGTATCTGCAGTGAATCTGTTGTTTAAATTTCCAATATTTTTCTTTTTCTCACTTTCTCCTGAAATGGCGCAGAAAATGAGCCAGTCTTGTGGCGTTTGTGGGACTGCATTACAATTACCACTACAGTGTGGCTAAAAGTATCATTGTTTTGGGCATTAAATGCAACAAGGAGGATAAATTCACATACAGAATGTGTGTTTTCAAACTTTTGATTTTTGACCCTTTTTGAGCGTCAGCCGCGCGGCTTAAGAAAAATGGCAAAATACGGCCATATTTTTTTCTCGAGGAAACAACCAAACAACAGTTTTCCTGCATTTCAAATGCATCCTAAAGCACAGCAAATGCATCAGAAACGGTCTAGTTCTTATTGAAACCCTAACCCTAACCCTAGGTCGGGCACTTTGGGAACTCAAATACTGTATCAAAAACATGTCTACAAATACAACGTTCGAAAAGTCACCCAAATCGCTCCCAACTAGTCAGAAACATTTAAATTAATGTTTCTAAGCAATTCAATGTATCTGCAGTGAATCTGTTGTTTAAATTTCCAAAATTTTTCTGTTTCTCACTTTCTCCTGAAATGGCGCAGAAAATGAGCAAGTCTTGTGGCGTTTGTGGGACTGCATTACAATTACCACTACAGTGCGGCTAAAAGTATAATTGTTTTGGGCATTAAATGCAACAAGCAGGATAAATTCACATACAGAATGTGTGTTTTCAAACTTTTGATTTTTGTCCCTTTTTGATCGACAGCCGCGCGGCTAAAGAAAAATGGCAAAATACGGCTATATTTTTTTCTCGAGGAAACAACCAAACAACAATTTTCCTGCATTTCAAATGCATCCTAAAGCACAGCAAATGCATCAGAAACGGTCTAGTTCTTATTGAAACCCTAACCCTAACCCTAGGTCGGGCACTTTGGGAACTCAAATACTGTATCAAAAACATGTCTACAAATACAGCGTTCGAAAAGTCACCCAAATCGCTCCCAACTAGTCAGAAACATTTAAATTAATGTTTCTAAGCAATTCAATGTATCTGCAGTGAATCTGTTGTTTAAATTTCCAATATTTTTCTTTTTCTCACTTTCTCCTGAAATGGCGCAGAAAATGAGCAAGTCTTGTGGCGTTTGTGGGACTGCATTACAATTACCACTACAGTGTGGCTAAAAGTATCATTGTTTTGGGCATTAAATGCAACAAGCAGGATAAATTCACATATAGAATGTGTGTTTTCAAACTTTTGATTTTTGACCCTTTTTGAGCGACAGCCGCGCGGCTTAAGAAAAATGGCAAAATACGGCCATATTTTTTTCTCGAGGAAACAACCAAACAACAGTTTTCCTGCATTTCAAATGCATCCTAAAGCACAGCAAATGCATCAGAAACGGTCTAGTTCTTATTGAAACCCTAACCCTAACCCTAGGTCGGGCACTTTGGGAACTCAAATACTGTATCAAAAACATGTCTACAAATACAGCGTTCAAAAAGCCACCCAAATCACTCCCAACTAGTCAGAAACATTTAAAATAGTGTTTCTAAGCAATTCAATGCATCTACAGTGAATCTGTTGTTTAAATTTCCAAAATTTTTCTTTTTCTCACTTTCTCCTGAAATGGCGCAGAAAATGAGCAAGTCTTGTGGCGTTTGTGGGACTGCATTGCAATTACCACTACAGTGTGGCTAAAAGTATCATTGTTTTGGGCATTAAATGCAACAAGCAGGATAAATTCACATACAGAATGTGTGTTTTCAAACTTTTGATTTTTGACCCTTTTTGAGCGACAGCCGCGCGGCTTAAGAAAAATGGCAAAATACGGCCATATTTTTTTCTCGAGGAAACAACCAAACAAAAATTTTCCTGCATTTCAAATGCATCCTAAAGCACAGCAAATGCATCAGAAACGGTCTAGATCAGTTTGAAACCCTAACCCTATCCCTAGGTCGGGCACTTTGGGAACTCAAATACTGTATCAAAAACATGTCTACAAATACAGCGTTCGAAAAGCCACCCAAATCACTCCCAACTAGTCAGAAACATTTAAAATAGTGTTTCTAAGCAATTCAATGTATCTGCAGTGAATCTGTTGTTTAAATTTCCAATATTTTTCTTTTTCTCACTTTCTCCTGAAATGGCGCAGAAAATGAGCAAGTCTTGTGTCGTTTGTGGGACTGCATTACAATTACCACTACAGTGTGGCTAAAAGTATCATTGTTTTGGGCATTAAATGCAACAAGCAGGATAAATTCACATACAGAATGTGTGTTTTCAAACTTTTGATTTTTGACCCTTTTTGAGCGACAGCCGCGCGGCTTAAGAAAAATGGCAAAATACGGCCATATTTTTTTCTCGAGGAAACAACCAAACAACAGTTTTCCTGCATTTCAAATGCATCCTAAAGCACAGCAAATGCATCAGAAACGGTCTAGTTCTTATTGAAACCCTAACCCTAACCCTAGGTCGGGCACTTTGGGAACTCAAATACTGTATCAAAAACATGTCTACAAATACAGCGTTCGAAAAGTCACCCAAATCGCTCCCAACTAGTCAGAAACATTTAAATTAATGTTTCTAAGCAATTCAATGTATCTGCAGTGAATCTGTTGTTTAAATTTCCAATATTTTTCTTTTTCTCACTTTCTCCTGAAATGGCGCAGAAAATGAGCAAGTCTTGTGGCGTTTGTGGGACTGCATTACAATTACCACTACAGTGTGGCTAAAAGTATCATTGTTTTGGGCATTAAATGCAACAAGCAGGATAAATTCACATACAGAATGTGTGTTTTCAAACTTTTGATTTTTGTCCCTTTTTGATCGACAGCCGCGCGGCTAAAGAAAAATGGCAAAATACGGCTATATTTTTTTCTCGAGGAAACAACCAAACAACAATTTTCCTGCATTTCAAATGCATCCTAAAGCACAGCAAATGCATCAGAAACGGTCTAGTTCTTATTGAAACCCTAACCCTAACCCTAGGTCGGGCACTTTGGGAACTCAAATACTGTATCAAAAACATGTCTACAAATACAGCGTTCGAAAAGTCACCCAAATCACTCCCAACTAGTCAGAAACATTTAAATTAATGTTTCTAAGCAATTCAATGTATCTGCAGTGAATCTGTTGTTTAAATTTCCAATATTTTTCTTTTTCTCACTTTCTCCTGAAATGGCGCAGAAAATGAGCAAGTCTTGTGGCGTTTGTGGGACTGCATTACAATTACCACTACAGTGTGGCTAAAAGTATCATTGTTTTGGGCATTAAATGCAACAAGCAGGATAAATTCACATACAGAATGTGTGTTTTCAAACTTTTGATTTTTGACCCTTTTTGAGCGACAGCAGCGCGGCTTAAGAAAAATGGCAAAATACGGCCATATTTTTTTCTCGAGGAAACAACCAAACAACAGTTTTCCTGCATTTCAAATGCATCCTAAAGCACAGCAAATGCATCAGAAACGGTCTAGTTCTTATTGAAACCCTAACCCTAACCCTAGGTCGGGCACTTTGGGAACTCAAATACTGTATCAAAAACATGTCTACAAATACAGCGTTCGAAAAGCCACCCAAATCACTCCCAACTAGTCAGAAACATTTAAAATAGTGTTTCTAAGCAATTCAATGCATCTACAGTGAATCTGTTGTTTAAATTTCCAAAATTTTTCTTTTTCTCACTTTCTCCTGAAATGGCGTAGAAAATGAACAAGTCTTGTGGCGTTTGTGGGACTGCATTACAATTACCACTACAGTGCGGCTAAAAGTATAATTGTTTTGGGCATTAAATGCAACAAGCAGGATAAATTCACATATAGAATGTGTGTTTTCAAACTTTTGATTTTTGACCCTTTTTGA
Source organism: Atractosteus spatula (assembly GCF_055471065.1). NCBI lineage: Eukaryota > Metazoa > Chordata > Actinopteri > Semionotiformes > Lepisosteidae > Atractosteus > Atractosteus spatula. The sequence goes on from NC_142718.1 coordinate 29,932,387, forward strand.
GCGACAGCCGCGCGGCTTAAGAAAAATGGCAAAATACGGCCATATTTTTTTCTCGAGGAAACAACCAAACAACAGTTTTCCTGCATTTCAAATGCATCCTAAAGCACAGCAAATGCATCAGAAACGGTCTAGTTCTTATTGAAACCCTAACCCTAACCCTAGGTCGGGCACTTTGGGAACTCAAATACTGTATCAAAAACATGTCTACAAATACAGCGTTCGAAAAGCCACCCAAATCACTCCCAACTAGTCAGAAACATTTAAAATAGTGTTTCTAAGCAATTCAATGCATCTACAGTGAATCTGTTGTTTAAATTTCCAAAATTTTTCTTTTTCTCACTTTCTCCTGAAATGGCGTAGAAAATGAGCAAGTCTTGTGGCGTTTGTGGGACTGCATTACAATTACCACTACAGTGCGGCTAAAAGTATAATTGTTTTGGGCATTAAATGCAACAAGCAGGATAAATTCACATACAGAATGTGTGTTTTCAAACTTTTGATTTTTGTCCCTTTTTGATCGACAGCCGCGCGGCTAAAGAAAAATGGCAAAATACGGCTATATTTTTTTCTCGAGGAAACAACCAAACAACAATTTTCCTGCATTTCAAATGCATCCTAAAGCACAGCAAATGCATCAGAAACGGTCTAGTTCTTATTGAAACCCTAACCCTAACCCTAGGTCGGGCACTTTGGGAACTCAAATACTGTATCAAAAACATGTCTACAAATACAGCGTTCGAAAAGTCACCCAAATCGCTCCCAACTAGTCAGAAACATTTAAATTAATGTTTCTAAGCAATTCAATGTATCTGCAGTGAATCTGTTGTTTAAATTTCCAATATTTTTCTTTTTCTCACTTTCTCCTGAAATGGCGCAGAAAATGAGCAAGTCTTGTGGCGTTTGTGGGACTGCATTACAATTACCACTACAGTGTGGCTAAAAGTATCATTGTTTTGGGCATTAAATGCAACAAGCAGGATAAATTCACATATAGAATGTGTGTTTTCAAACTTTTGATTTTTGACCCTTTTTGAGCGACAGCCGAGCGGCTTAAGAAAAATGGCAAAATACGGCCATATTTTTTTCTCGAGGAAACAACCAAACAACAGTTTTCCTGCATTTCAAATGCATCCTAAAGCACAGCAAATGCATCAGAAACGGTCTAGTTCTTATTGAAACCCTAACCCTAACCCTAGGTCGGGCACTTTGGGAACTCAAATACTGTATCAAAAACATGTCTACAAATACAGCGTTCGAAAAGCCACCCAAATCACTCCCAACTAGTCAGAAACATTTAAAATAGTGTTTCTAAGCAATTCAATGCATCTACAGTGAATCTGTTGTTTAAATTTCCAAAATTTTTCTTTTTCTCACTTTCTCCTGAAATGGCGTAGAAAATGAGCAAGTTTTGTGGCGTTTGTGGGACTGCATTACAATTACCACTACAGTGCGGCTAAAAGTATAATTGTTTTGGGCATTAAATGCAACAAGCAGGATAAATTCACATATAGAATGTGTGTTTTCAAACTTTTGATTTTTGACCCTTTTTGAGCGACAGCCGCGCGGCTTAAGAAAAATGGCAAAATACGGCCATATTTTTTTCTCGAGGAAACAACCAAACAACAGTTTTCCTGCATTTCAAATGCATCCTAAAGCACAGCAAATGCATCAGAAACGGTCTAGTTCTTATTGAAACCCTAACCCTAACCCTAGGTCGGGCACTTTGGGAACTCAAATACTGTATCAAAAACATGTCTACAAATACAGCGTTCGAAAAGCCACCCAAATCACTCCCAACTAGTCAGAAACATTTAAAATAGTGTTTCTAAGCAATTCAATGCATCTACAGTGAATCTGTTGTTTAAATTTCCAAAATTTTTCTTTTTCTCACTTTCTCCTGAAATGGCGTAGAAAATGAGCAAGTCTTGTGGCGTTTGTGGGACTGCATTACAATTACCACTACAGTGCGGCTAAAAGTATAATTGTTTTGGGCATTAAATGCAACAAGCAGGATAAATTCACATACAGAATGTGTGTTTTCAAACTTTTGATTTTTGTCCCTTTTTGATCGACAGCCGCGCGGCTAAAGAAAAATGGCAAAATGCGGCTATATTTTTTTCTCGAGGAAACAACCAAACAACAATTTTCCTGCATTTCAAATGCATCCTAAAGCACAGCAAATGCATCAGAAACGGTCTAGTTCTTATTGAAACCCTAACCCTAACCCTAGGTCGGGCACTTTGGGAACTCAAATACTGTATCAAAAACATGTCTACAAATACAGCGTTCGAAAAGTCACCCAAATCGCTCCCAACTAGTCAGAAACATTTAAATTAATGTTTCTAAGCAATTCAATGTATCTGCAGTGAATCTGTTGTTTAAATTTCCAATATTTTTCTTTTTCTCACTTTCTCCTGAAATGGCGCAGAAAATGAGCAAGTCTTGTGGCGTTTGTGGGACTGCATTACAATTACCACTACAGTGTGGCTAAAAGTATCATTGTTTTGGGCATTAAATGCAACAAGCAGGATAAATTCACATACAGAATGTGTGTTTTCAAACTTTTGATTTTTGACCCTTTTTGAGCGACAGCCGCGCGGCTTAAGAAAAATGGCAAAATACGGCCATATTTTTTTCTCGAGGAAACAACCAAACAACAGTTTTCCTGCATTTCAAATGCATCCTAAAGCACAGCAAATGCATCAGAAACGGTCTAGTTCTTATTGAAACCCTAACCCTAACCCTAGGTCGGGCACTTTGGGAACTCAAATACTGTATCAAAAACATGTCTACAAATACAGCGTTCGAAAAGTCACCCAAATCGCTCCCAACTAGTCAGAAACATTTAAAATAATGTTTCTAAGCAATTCAATGTATCTGCAGTGAATCTGTTGTTTAAATTTCCAATATTTTTCTTTTTCTCACTTTCTCCTGAAATGGCGCAGAAAATGAGCAAGTCTTGTGGCATTTGTGGGACTGCATTGCAATTACCACTACAGTGTGGCTAAAAGTATCATTGTTTTGGGCATTAAATGCAACAAGCAGGATAAATTCACATACAGAATGTGTGTTTTCAAACTTTTGATTTTTGACCCTTTTTGAGCGACAGCCGCGCGGCTAAAGAAAAATGGCAAAATACGGCCATATTTTTTTCTCGAGGAAACAACCAAACAACAAGTTTCCTGCATTTCAAATGCATCCTAAAGCACAGCAAATGCATCAGAAACGGTCTAGTTCTTATTGAAACCCTAACCCTAACCCTAGGTCGGGCACTTTGGGAACTCAAATACTGTATCAAAAACATGTCTACAAATACAGCGTTCGAAAAGTCACCCAAATCGCTCCCAACTAGTCAGAAACATTTAAATTAATGTTTCTAAGCAATTCAATGTATCTGCAGTGAATCTGTTGTTTAAATTTCCAATATTTTTCTTTTTCTCACTTTCTCCTGAAATGGCGCAGAAAATGAGCAAGTCTTGTGGCGTTTGTGGGACTGCATTACAATTACCACTACAGTGTGGCTAAAAGTATCATTGTTTTGGGCATTAAATGCAACAAGCAGGATAAATTCACATACAGAATGTGTGTTTTCAAACTTTTGATTTTTGTCCCTTTTTGATCGACAGCCGCGCGGCTAAAGAAAAATGGCAAAATACGGCTATATTTTTTTCTCGAGGAAACAACCAAACAACAATTTTCCTGCATTTCAAATGCATCCTAAAGCACAGCAAATGCATCAGAAACGGTCTAGTTCTTATTGAAACCCTAACCCTAACCCTAGGTCGGGCACTTTGGGAACTCAAATACTGTATCAAAAACATGTCTACAAATACAGCGTTCGAAAAGTCACCCAAATCGCTCCCAACTAGTCAGAAACATTTAAATTAATGTTTCTAAGCAATTCAATGTATCTGCAGTGAATCTGTTGTTTAAATTTCCAATATTTTTCTTTTTCTCACTTTCTCCTGAAATGGCGCAGAAAATGAGCAAGTCTTGTGGCGTTTGTGGGACTGCATTACAATTACCACTACAGTGTGGCTAAAAGTATCATTGTTTTGGGCATTAAATGCAACAAGCAGGATAAATTCACATACAGAATGTGTGTTTTCAAACTTTTGATTTTTGACCCTTTTTGAGCGACAGCCGCGCGGCTTAAGAAAAATGGCAAAATACGGCCATATTTTTTTCTCGAGGAAACAACCAAACAACAGTTTTCCTGCATTTCAAATGCATCCTAAAGCACAGCAAATGCATCAGAAACGGTCTAGTTCTTATTGAAACCCTAACCCTAACCCTAGGTCGGGCACTTTGGGAACTCAAATACTGTATCAAAAACATGTCTACAAATACAGCGTTCGAAAAGCCACCCAAATCACTCCCAACTAGTCAGAAACATTTAAAATAGTGTTTCTAAGCAATTCAATGCATCTACAGTGAATCTGTTGTTTAAATTTCCAAAATTTTTCTTTTTCTCACTTTCTCCTGAAATGGCGCAGAAAATGAGCAAGTCTTGTGGCGTTTGTGGGACTGCATTACAATTACCACTACAGTGTGGCTAAAAGTATCATTGTTTTGGGCATTAAATGCAACAAGCAGGATAAATTCACATACAGAATGTGTGTTTTCAAACTTTTGATTTTTGACCCTTTTTGAGCGACAGCCGCGCGGCTTAAGAAAAATGGCAAAATACGGCCATATTTTTTTCTCGAGGAAACAACCAAACAACAGTTTTCCTGCATTTCAAATGCATCCTAAAGCACAGCAAATGCATCAGAAACGGTCTAGTTCTTATTGAAACCCTAACCCTAACCCTAGGTCGGGCACTTTGGGAACTCAAATACTGTATCAAAAACATGTCTACAAATACAGCGTTCGAAAAGTCACCCAAATCGCTCCCAACTAGTCAGAAACATTTAAAATAATGTTTCTAAGCAATTCAATGTATCTGCAGTGAATCTGTTGTTTAAATTTCCAATATTTTTCTTTTTCTCACTTTCTCCTGAAATGGCGCAGAAAATGAGCCAGTCTTGTGGCGTTTGTGGGACTGCATTACAATTACCACTACAGTGTGGCTAAAAGTATCATTGTTTTGGGCATTAAATGCAACAAGCAGGATAAATTCACATACAGAATGTGTGTTTTCAAACTTTTGATTTTTGACCCTTTTTGAGCGACAGCCGCGCGGCTAAAGAAAAATGGCAAAATACGGCCATATTTTTTTCTCGAGGAAACAACCAAACAACAATTTTCCTGCATTTCAAATGCATCCTAAAGCACAGCAAATGCATCAGAAACGGTCTAGTTCTTATTGAAACCCTAACCCTAACCCTAGGTCGGGCACTTTGGGAACTCAAATACTGTATCAAAAACATGTCTACAAATACAGCGTTCGAAAAGTCACCCAAATCGCTCCCAACTAGTCAGAAACATTTAAATTAATGTTTCTAAGCAATTCAATGTATCTGCAGTGAATCTGTTGTTTAAATTTCCAATATTTTTCTTTTTCTCACTTTCTCCTGAAATGGCGCAGAAAATGAGCCAGTCTTGTGGCGTTTGTGGGACTGCATTACAATTACCACTACAGTGTGGCTAAAAGTATCATTGTTTTGGGCATTAAATGCAACAAGGAGGATAAATTCACATACAGAATGTGTGTTTTCAAACTTTTGATTTTTGACCCTTTTTGAGCGTCAGCCGCGCGGCTTAAGAAAAATGGCAAAATACGGCCATATTTTTTTCTCGAGGAAACAACCAAACAACAGTTTTCCTGCATTTCAAATGCATCCTAAAGCACAGCAAATGCATCAGAAACGGTCTAGTTCTTATTGAAACCCTAACCCTAACCCTAGGTCGGGCACTTTGGGAACTCAAATACTGTATCAAAAACATGTCTACAAATACAACGTTCGAAAAGTCACCCAAATCGCTCCCAACTAGTCAGAAACATTTAAATTAATGTTTCTAAGCAATTCAATGTATCTGCAGTGAATCTGTTGTTTAAATTTCCAATATTTTTCATTTTCTCACTTTCTCCTGAAATGGCGCAGAAAATGAGCAAGTCTTGTGGCGTTTGTGGGACTGCATTGCAATTACCACTACAGTGTGGCTAAAAGTATCATTGTTTTGGGCATTAAATGCAACAAGCAGGATAAATTCACATACAGAATGTGTGTTTTCAAACTTTTGATTTTTGACCCTTTTTGAGCGACAGCCGCGCGGCTTAAGAAAAATGGCAAAATACGGCCATATTTTTTTCTCGAGGAAACAACCAAACAAAAATTTTCCTGCATTTCAAATGCATCCTAAAGCACAGCAAATGCATCAGAAACGGTCTAGATCAGTTTGAAACCCTAACCCTATCCCTAGGTCGGGCACTTTGGGAACTCAAATACTGTATCAAAAACATGTCTACAAATACAGCGTTCGAAAAGTCACCCAAATCGCTCCGAACAAGTCAGAAACATTTAAAATAATGTTTCTAAGCAATTCAATGTATCTGCAGTAAATCTGTTGTTTAAATTTCCAATAGTTTTCTTTTTCTCACTTTCTCCTGAAATGGCGCAGAAAATGAGCAAGTCTTGTGGCGTTTGTGGGACTGCATTACAATTACCACTACAGTTTGGCTAAAAGTATCATTGTTTTGGGCATTAAATGCAACAAGCAGGATAAATTCACATACAGAATGTGTGTTTTCAAACTTTTGATTTTTGACCCTTTTTGAGCGACAGCCGCGCGGCTTAAGAAAAATGGCAAAATACGGCCATATTTTTTTCTCGAGGAAACAACCAAACAACAGTTTTCCTGCATTTCAAATGCATCCTAAAGCACAGCAAATGCATCAGAAACGGTCTAGTTCTTATTGAAACCCTAACCCTAACCCTAGGTCGGGCACTTTGGGAACTCAAATACTGTATCAAAAACATGTCTACAAATACAGCGTTCGAAAAGTCACCCAAATCGCTCCCAACTAGTCAGAAACATTTAAAATAATGTTTCTAAGCAATTCAATGTATCTGCAGTGAATCTGTTGTTTAAATTTCCAATATTTTTCTTTTTCTCACTTTCTCCTGAAATGGCGCAGAAAATGAGCAAGTCTTGTGGCGTTTGTGGGACTGCATTGCAATTACCACTACAGTGTGGCTAAAAGTATCATTGTTTTGGGCATTAAATGCAACAAGCCGGATAAATTCACATACAGAATGTGTGTTTTCAAACTTTTGATTTTTGACCCTTTTTGAGCGACAGCCGCGCGGCTAAAGAAAAATGGCAAAATACGGCCATATTTTTTTCTCGAGGAAACAACCAAACAACAATTTTCCTGCATTTCAAATGCATCCTAAAGCACAGCAAATGCATCAGAAACGGTCTAGTTCTTATTGAAACCCTAACCCTAACCCTAGGTCGGGCACTTTGGGAACTCAAATACTGTATCAAAAACATGTCTACAAATACAGCGTTCGAAAAGTCACCCAAATCGCTCCCAACTAGTCAGAAACATTTAAAATAATGTTTCTAAGCAATTCAATGTATCTGCAGTGAATCTGTTGTTTAAATTTCCAATATTTTTCTTTTTCTCACTTTCTCCTGAAATGGCGCAGAAAATGAGCCAGTCTTGTGGCGTTTGTGGGACTGCATTACAATTACCACTACAGTGTGGCTAAAAGTATCATTGTTTTGGGCATTAAATGCAACAAGCAGGATAAATTCACATACAGAATGTGTGTTTTCAAACTTTTGATTTTTGACCCTTTTTGAGCGACAGCCGCGCGGCTAAAGAAAAATGGCAAAATACGGCCATATTTTTTTCTCGAGGAAACAACCAAACAACAATTTTCCTGCATTTCAAATGCATCCTAAAGCACAGCAAATGCATCAGAAACGGTCTAGTTCTTATTGAAACCCTAACCCTAACCCTAGGTCGGGCACTTTGGGAACTCAAATACTGTATCAAAAACATGTCTACAAATACAGCGTTCGAAAAGTCACCCAAATCGCTCCCAACTAGTCAGAAACATTTAAATTAATGTTTCTAAGCAATTCAATGTATCTGCAGTGAATCTGTTGTTTAAATTTCCAATATTTTTCTTTTTCTCACTTTCTCCTGAAATGGCGCAGAAAATGAGCCAGTCTTGTGGCGTTTGTGGGACTGCATTACAATTACCACTACAGTGTGGCTAAAAGTATCATTGTTTTGGGCATTAAATGCAACAAGGAGGATAAATTCACATACAGAATGTGTGTTTTCAAACTTTTGATTTTTGACCCTTTTTGAGCGTCAGCCGCGCGGCTTAAGAAAAATGGCAAAATACGGCCATATTTTTTTCTCGAGGAAACAACCAAACAACAGTTTTCCTGCATTTCAAATGCATCCTAAAGCACAGCAAATGCATCAGAAACGGTCTAGTTCTTATTGAAACCCTAACCCTAACCCTAGGTCGGGCACTTTGGGAACTCAAATACTGTATCAAAAACATGTCTACAAATACAACGTTCGAAAAGTCACCCAAATCGCTCCCAACTAGTCAGAAACATTTAAATTAATGTTTCTAAGCAATTCAATGTATCTGCAGTGAATCTGTTGTTTAAATTTCCAATATTTTTCATTTTCTCACTTTCTCCTGAAATGGCGCAGAAAATGAGCAAGTCTTGTGGCGTTTGTGGGACTGCATTGCAATTACCACTACAGTGTGGCTAAAAGTATCATTGTTTTGGGCATTAAATGCAACAAGCAGGATAAATTCACATACAGAATGTGTGTTTTCAAACTTTTGATTTTTGACCCTTTTTGAGCGACAGCCGCGCGGCTTAAGAAAAATGGCAAAATACGGCCATATTTTTTTCTCGAGGAAACAACCAAACAAAAATTTTCCTGCATTTCAAATGCATCCTAAAGCACAGCAAATGCATCAGAAACGGTCTAGATCAGTTTGAAACCCTAACCCTATCCCTAGGTCGGGCACTTTGGGAACTCAAATACTGTATCAAAAACATGTCTACAAATACAGCGTTCGAAAAGTCACCCAAATCGCTCCGAACAAGTCAGAAACATTTAAAATAATGTTTCTAAGCAATTCAATGTATCTGCAGTAAATCTGTTGTTTAAATTTCCAATAGTTTTCTTTTTCTCACTTTCTCCTGAAATGGCGCAGAAAATGAGCAAGTCTTGTGGCGTTTGTGGGACTGCATTACAATTACCACTACAGTTTGGCTAAAAGTATCATTGTTTTGGGCATTAAATGCAACAAGCAGGATAAATTCACATACAGAATGTGTGTTTTCAAACTTTTGATTTTTGACCCTTTTTGAGCGACAGCCGCGCGGCTTAAGAAAAATGGCAAAATACGGCCATATTTTTTTCTCGAGGAAACAACCAAACAACAGTTTTCCTGCATTTCAAATGCATCCTAAAGCACAGCAAATGCATCAGAAACGGTCTAGTTCTTATTGAAACCCTAACCCTAACCCTAGGTCGGGCACTTTGGGAACTCAAATACTGTATCAAAAACATGTCTACAAATACAGCGTTCGAAAAGTCACCCAAATCGCTCCCAACTAGTCAGAAACATTTAAAATAATGTTTCTAAGCAATTCAATGTATCTGCAGTGAATCTGTTGTTTAAATTTCCAATATTTTTCTTTTTCTCACTTTCTCCTGAAATGGCGCAGAAAATGAGCAAGTCTTGTGGCGTTTGTGGGACTGCATTGCAATTACCACTACAGTGTGGCTAAAAGTATCATTGTTTTGGGCATTAAATGCAACAAGCCGGATAAATTCACATACAGAATGTGTGTTTTCAAACTTTTGATTTTTGACCCTTTTTGAGCGACAGCCGCGCGGCTAAAGAAAAATGGCAAAATACGGCCATATTTTTTTCTCGAGGAAACAACCAAACAACAATTTTCCTGCATTTCAAATGCATCCTAAAGCACAGCAAATGCATCAGAAACGGTCTAGTTCTTATTGAAACCCTAACCCTAACCCTTGGTCGGGCACTTTGGGAACTCAAATACTGTATCAAAAACATGTCTACAAATACAGCGTTCGAAAAGTCACCCAAATCGCTCCCAACTAGTCAGAAACATTTAAAATAATGTTTCTAAGCAATTCAATGTATCTGCAGTGAATCTGTTGTTTAAATTTCCAATATTTTTCTTTTTCTCACTTTCTCCTGAAATGGCGCAGAAAATGAGCCAGTCTTGTGGCGTTTGTGGGACTGCATTACAATTACCACTACAGTGTGGCTAAAAGTATCATTGTTTTGGGCATTAAATGCAACAAGCAGGATAAATTCACATACAGAATGTGTGTTTTCAAACTTTTGATTTTTGACCCTTTTTGAGCGACAGCCGCGCGGCTTAAGAAAAATGGCAAAATACGGCCATATTTTTTTCTCGAGGAAACAACCAAACAACAGTTTTCCTGCATTTCAAATGCATCCTAAAGCACAGCAAATGCATCAGAAACGGTCTAGTTCTTATTGAAACCCTAACCCTAACCCTAGGTCGGGCACTTTGGGAACTCAAATACTGTATCAAAAACATGTCTACAAATACAGCGTTCGAAAAGCCACCCAAATCACTCCCAACTAGTCAGAAACATTTAAAATAGTGTTTCTAAGCAATTCAATGCATCTACAGTGAATCTGTTGTTTAAATTTCCAAAATTTTTCTTTTTCTCACTTTCTCCTGAAATGGCGCAGAAAATGAGCAAGTCTTGTGGCGTTTGTGGGACTGCATTACAATTACCACTACAGTGTGGCTAAAAGTATCATTGTTTTGGGCATTAAATGCAACAAGCAGGATAAATTCACATACAGAATGTGTGTTTTCAAACTTTTGATTTTTGACCCTTTTTGAGCGACAGCCGCGCGGCTTAAGAAAAATGGCAAAATACGGCCATATTTTTTTCTCGAGGAAACAACCAAACAACAGTTTTCCTGCATTTCAAATGCATCCTAAAGCACAGCAAATGCATCAGAAACGGTCTAGTTCTTATTGAAACCCTAACCCTAACCCTAGGTCGGGCACTTTGGGAACTCAAATACTGTATCAAAAACATGTCTACAAATACAGCGTTCGAAAAGTCACCCAAATCGCTCCCAACTAGTCAGAAACATTTAAAATAATGTTTCTAAGCAATTCAATGTATCTGCAGTGAATCTGTTGTTTAAATTTCCAATATTTTTCTTTTTCTCACTTTCTCCTGAAATGGCGCAGAAAATGAGCCAGTCTTGTGGCGTTTGTGGGACTGCATTACAATTACCACTACAGTGTGGCTAAAAGTATCATTGTTTTGGGCATTAAATGCAACAAGCAGGATAAATTCACATACAGAATGTGTGTTTTCAAACTTTTGATTTTTGACCCTTTTTGAGCGACAGCCGCGCGGCTAAAGAAAAATGGCAAAATACGGCCATATTTTTTTCTCGAGGAAACAACCAAACAACAATTTTCCTGCATTTCAAATGCATCCTAAAGCACAGCAAATGCATCAGAAACGGTCTAGTTCTTATTGAAACCCTAACCCTAACCCTAGGTCGGGCACTTTGGGAACTCAAATACTGTATCAAAAACATGTCTACAAATACAGCGTTCGAAAAGTCACCCAAATCGCTCCCAACTAGTCAGAAACATTTAAATTAATGTTTCTAAGCAATTCAATGTATCTGCAGTGAATCTGTTGTTTAAATTTCCAATATTTTTCTTTTTCTCACTTTCTCCTGAAATGGCGCAGAAAATGAGCCAGTCTTGTGGCGTTTGTGGGACTGCATTGCAATTACCACTACAGTGTGGCTAAAAGTATCATTGTTTTGGGCATTAAATGCAACAAGCAGGATAAATTCACATACAGAATGTGTGTTTTCAAACTTTTGATTTTTGACCCTTTTTGAGCGACAGCCGCGCGGCTTAAGAAAAATGGCAAAATACGGCCATATTTTTTTCTCGAGGAAACAACCAAACAAAAATTTTCCTGCATTTCAAATGCATCCTAAAGCACAGCAAATGCATCAGAAACGGTCTAGATCATTTTGAAACCCTAACCCTAACCCTAGGTCGGGCACTTTGGGAACTCAAATACTGTATCAAAAACATGTCTACAAATACAGCGTTCGAAAAGTCACCCAAATCGCTCCGAACAAGTCAGAAACATTTAAAATAATGTTTCTAAGCAATTCAATTTATCTGCAGTAAATCTGTTGTTTAAATTTCCAATAGTTTTCTTTTTCTCACTTTCTCCTGAAATGGCGCAGAAAATGAGCAAGTCTTGTGGCGTTTGTGGGACTGCATTACAATTACCACTACAGTTTGGCTAAAAGTATCATTGTTTTGGGCATTAAATGCAACAAGCAGGATAAATTCACATACAGAATGTGTGTTTTCAAACTTTTGATTTTTGACCCTTTTTGAGCGACAGACGCGCGGCTTAAGAAAAATGGCAAAATACGGCCATATTTTTTTCTCGAGGAAAGAACCAAACAACAATTTTCCTGCATTTCAAATGCATCCTAAAGCACAGCAAATGCATCAGAAACAGTCTAGTTCTTATTGAAACCCTAACCCTAGGTCGGGCACTTTGGGAACTCAAATACTATATCAAAAACATGTCTACAAATACAGCGTTCGAAAAGTCACCCAAATCGCTCCCAACTAGTCAGAAACATTTAAATTAATGTTTCTAAGCAATTCAATGTATCTGCAGTGAATCTGTTGTTTAAATTTCCAATATTTTTCTTTTTCTCACTTTCTCCTGAAATGGCGCAGAAAATGAGCAAGTCTTGTGGCGTTTGTGGGACTGCATTACAATTACCACTACAGTGCGGCTAAAAGTATAATTGTTTTGGGCATTAAATGCAACAAGCAGGATAAATTCACATACAGAATGTGTGTTTTCAAACTTTTGATTTTTGACCCTTTTTGAACGACAGCCGCGCGGCTAAAGAAAAATGGCAAAATACGGCCATATTTTTTTCTCGAGGAAACAACCAAACAACAATTTTCCTGCATTTCAAATGCATCCTAAAGCACAGCAAATGCATCAGAAACGGTCTAGTTCTTATTGAAACCCTAACCCTAGGTCGGGCACTTTGGGAACTCAAATACTGTATCAAAAACATGTCTACAAATACAGCGTTCGAAAAGTCACCCAAATCGCTCCCAACTAGTCAGAAACATTTAAATTAATGTTTCTAAGCAATTCAATGTATCTGCAGTGAATCTGTTGTTTAAATTTCCAAAATTTTCTTTTTCTCACTTTCTCCTGAAATGGCGCAGAAAATGAGCAAGTCTTGTGGCGTTTGTGGGACTGCATTACAATTACCACTACAGTGTGGCTAAAAGTATCATTGTTTTGGGCATTAAATGCAACAAGCAGGATAAATTCACATACAGAATGTGTGTTTTCAAACTTTTGATTTTTGACCCTTTTTGAGCGACAGCCGCGCGGCTTAAGAAAAATGGCAAAATACGGCCATATTTTTTTCTTGAGGAAACAACCAAACAACAATTTTCCTGCATTTCAAATGCATCCTAAAGCACAGCAAATGCATCAGAAACGGTCTAGTTCTTATTGAAACCCTAACCCTAACCCTAGGTCTGGCACTTTGGGAACTCAAATACTGTATCAAAAACATGTCTACAAATACAGCGTTCGAAAAATCTCCCAAATCGCTCCGAACTAGTCAGAAACATTTAAAATAATGTTTCTAAGCAATTCAATGTATCTGCAGTAAATCTGTTGTTTAAATTTCCAATAGTTTTCTTTTTCTCACTTTCTCCTGAAATGGCGCAGGAAATGAGCAAGTCTTGTGGCGTTTGTGGGACTGCATTACAATTACCACTACAGTGTGGCTAAAAGTATCATTGTTTTGGGCATTAAATGCAACAAGCAGGATAAATTCACATACAGAATGTCTGTTTTCAAAATTTGATTTTTGACCCTTTTTGAGCGACAGACGCGCGGCTTAAGAAAAATGGCAAAATACGGCCATATTTTTTTCTCGAGGAAACAACCAAACAACAGTTTTCCTGCATTTCAAATGCATCCTAAAGCACAGCAAATGCATCAGAAACGGTCTAGTTCTTATTGAAACCCTAACCCTAACCCTAGGTCGGGCACTTTGGGAACTCAAATACTGTATCAAAAACATGTCTACAAATACAGCGTTCGAAAAGTCACCCAAATCGCTCCAAACTAGTCAGAAACATTTAAAATAATGTTTCTAAGCAATTCAATGTATCTGCAGTGAATCTGTTGTTTAAATTTCCAATATTTTTCTTTTTCTCACTTTCTCCTGAAATGGCGCAGAAAATGAACAAGTCTTGTGGCGTTTGTGGGACTGCATTACAATTACCACTACAGTGTGGCTAAAAGTATCATTGTTTTGGGCATTAAATGCAACAAGCAGGATAAATTCACATACAGAATGTGTGTTTTCAAACTTTTGATTTTTGACCCTTTTTGAGCGACAGCCGCGCGGCTTAAGAAAAATGGCAAAATACGGCCATATTTTTTTCTCGAGGAAACAACCAAACAACAATTTTCCTGCATTTCAAATGCATCCTAAAGCACAGCAAATGCATCAGAAACGGTCTAGTTGTTTTTGAAACCCTAACCCTAACCCTAGGTTGGGCACTTTGGGAACTCAAATACTGTATCAAAAACATGTCTACAACTACAGCGTTCGAAAAGACACCCAAATCGCTCCCAACTAGTCAGAAACATTTAAAATAATGTTTCTAAGCAATTCAATGTATCTGCAGTGAATCTGCTGTTTAAATTTCCAATATGTTTCTTTTTCTCACTTTCTCCTGAAATGGCGCAGAAAATGAGCAAGTCTTGTGGCGTTTGTGGGACTGCATTACAATTACCACTACAGTGTGGCTAAAAGTATCATTGTTTTGGGCATTAAATGCAACAAGCAGGATAAATTCACATACAGAATGTGTGTTTTCAAACTTTTGATTTTTGACCCTTTTTGAGCGACAGCCGCGCGGCTTAAGAAAAATGGCAAAATACGGCCATATTTTTTTCTCGAGGAAACAACCAAACAAAAATTTTCCTGCATTTCAAATGCATCCTAAAGCACAGCAAATGCATCAGAAACGGTCTAGATCATTTTGAAACCCTAACCCTAACCCTAGGTCGGGCACTTTGGGAACTCAAATACTGTATCAAAAACATGTCTACAAATACAGCGTTCGAAAAGTCACCCAAATCGCTCCGAACAAGTCAGAAACATTTAAAATAATGTTTCTAAGCAATTCAATGTATCTGCAGTAAATCTGTTGTTTAAATTTCCAATAGTTTTCTTTTTCTCACTTTCTCCTGAAATGGCGCAGAAAATGAGCAAGTCTTGTGGCGTTTGTGGGACTGCATTACAATTACCACTACAGTTTGGCTAAAAGTATCATTGTTTTGGGCATTAAATGCAACAAGCAGGATAAATTCACATACAGAATGTCTGTTTTCAAAATTTGATTTTTGACCCTTTTTGAGCAACAGCCGCGCGGCTTAAGAAAAATGGCAAAATACGGCCATATTTTTTTCTCGAGGAAACAACCAAACAACAATTTTCCTGCATTTCAAATGCATCCTAAAGCACTGCAAATGCATCAGAAACGGTCTAGTTGTTTTTGAAACTCTAACCCTAACACTAGGTTGGGCACTTTGGGAACTCAAATACTGTATCAAAAACATGTCTACAAATACAGCGTTCGAAAAGTCACCCAAATCGCTCCCAACTAGTCAGAAACATTTAAAATAATGTTTCTAAGCAATTCAATGTATCTGCAGTGAATCTGTTGTTTAAATTTCCAATATTTTTCTTTTTCTCACTTTCTCCTGAAATGGCACAGAAAATGAGCAAGTCTTGTGGCGTTTGTGGGACTGCATTACAATTACCACTACAGTGTGGCTAAAAGTATCATTGTTTTGGGCATTAAATGCAACAAGCAGGATAAATTCACATACAGAATGTGTGTTTTCAAACTTTTGATTTTTGACCCTTTTTGAGCGACAGCCGCGCGGCTTAAGAAAAATGGCAAAATACGGCCATATTTTTTTCTCGAGGAAACAACCAAACAACAATTTTCCTGCATTTCAAATGCATCCTAAAGCACAGCAAATGCATCAGAAACGGTCTAGTTCTTATTGAAGCCCTAACCCTAACCCTAGGTCGGGCACTTTGGGAACTCAAATACTGTATCAAAAACATGTCTACAAATACAGCGTTCGAAAAGTCACCCAAATCGCTCCCAACTAGTCAGAAACATTTAAATTAATGTTTCTAAGCAATTCAATGTATCTGCAGTGAATCTGTTGTTTAAATTTCCAATATTTTTCTTTTTCTCACTTTCTCCTGAAATGGCGCAGAAAATGAGCAAGTCTTGTGGCTATTGTGGGACTGCATTACAATTACCTCTACAGTGTGGCTAAAAGTATCATTGTTTTGGGCATTAAATGCAACAAGCAGGATAAATTCACATACAGAATGTGTGTTTTCAAACTTTTGATTTTTGACCCTTTTTGAGCGACAGCCGCGCGGCTTAAGAAAAATGGCAAAATACGGCCATATTTTTTTCTCGAGGAAACAACCAAACAACAATTTTCCTGCATTTCAAATGCATCCTAAAGCACAGCAAATGCATCAGAAACAGTCTAGTTCTTATTGAAACCCTAACCCTAGGTCGGGCACTTTGGGAACTCAAATACTATATCAAAAACATGTCTACAAATACAGCGTTCGAAAAGTCACCCAAATCGCTCCCAACTAGTCAGAAACATTTAAATTAATGTTTCTAAGCAATTCAATGTATCTGCAGTGAATCTGTTGTTTAAATTTCCAATATTTTTCTTTTTCTCACTTTCTCCTGAAATGGCGCAGAAAATGAGCAAGTCTTGAGGCGTTTGTGGGACTGCATTACAATTACCACTACAGTGTGGCTAAAAGTATCATTGTTTTGGGCATTAAATGCAACAAGCAGGATAAATTCACATACAGAATGTGTGTTTTCAAACTTTTGATTTTTGACCCTTTTTGAGCGACAGCCGCGCGGCTTAAGAAAAATGGCAAAATCCGGCCATATTTTTTTCTCGAGGAAACAACCAAACAACAATTTTCCTGCATTTCAAATGCATCCTAAAGCACAGCAAATGCATCAGAAACGGTCTAGTTCTTATTGAAACCCTAACCCTAACCCTAGGTCTGGCACTTTGGGAACTCAAATACTGTATCAAAAACATGTCTACAAATACAGCGTTCGAAAAATCTCCCAAATCGCTCCGAACTAGTCAGAAACATTTAAAATAATGTTTCTAAGCAATTCAATGTATCTGCAGTAAATCTGTTGTTTAAATTTCCAATAGTTTTCTTTTTCTCACTTTCTCCTGAAATGGCGCAGGAAATGAGCAAGTCTTGTGGCGTTTGTGGGACTGCATTACAATTACCTCTACAGTGTGGCTAAAAGTATCATTGTTTTGGGCATTAAATGCAACAAGCAGGATAAATTCACATACAGAATGTGTGTTTTCAAACTTTTGATTTTTGACCCTTTTTGAGCGACAGCCGCGCGGCTTAAGAAAAATGGCAAAATACGGCCATATTTTTTTCTCGAGGAAACAACCAAACAACAATTTTCCTGCATTTCAAATGCATCCTAAAGCACAGCAAATGCTTCAGAAACAGTCTAGTTCTTATTGAAACCCTAACCCTAGGTCGGGCACTTTGGGAACTCAAATACTATATCAAAAACATGTCTACAAATACAGCGTTCGAAAAGTCACCCAAATCGCTCCCAACTAGTCAGAAACATTTAAATTAATGTTTCTAAGCAATTCAATGTATCTGCAGTGAATCTGTTGTTTAAATTTCCAATATTTTTCTTTTTCTCACTTTCTCCTGAAATGGCGCAGAAAATGAGCAAGTCTTGTGGCGTTTGTGGGACTGCATTACAATTACCACTACAGTGCGGCAAAAAGTATAATTGTTTTGGGCATTAAATGCAACAAGCAGGATAAATTCACATACAGAATGTGTGTTTTCAAACTTTTGATTTTTGACCCTTTTTGAGCGACAGCCGCGCGGCTAAAGAAAAATGGCAAAATACGGCCATATTTTTTTCTCGAGGAAACAACCAAACAACAATTTTCCTGCATTTCAAATGCATCCTAAAGCACAGCAAATGCATCAGAAACGGTCTAGTTCTTATTGAAACCCTAACCCTAGGTCGGGCACTTTGGGAACTCAAATACTGTATCAAAAACATGTCTACAAATACAGCGTTCGAAAAGTCACCCAAATCGCTCCCAACTAGTCAGAAACATTTAAATTAATGTTTCTAAGGAATTCAATGTATCTGCAGTGAATCTGTTGTTTAAATTTCCAAAATTTTCTTTTTCTCACTTTCTCCTGAAATGGCGCAGAAAATGAGCAAGTCTTGTGGCGTTTGTGGGACTGCATTACAATTACCACTACAGTGCGGCTAAAAGTACAATTGTTTTGGGCATTAAATGCAACAAGCAGGATAAATTCACATACAGAATGTGTGTTTTCAAACTTTTGATTTTTGACCCTTTTTGAGCGACAGCCGCGCGGTAAGGAAAAATGGCAAAATACGGCCATATTTTTTTCTCGAGGAAACAACCAAACAACAATTTTCCTGCATTTCAAATGCATCCTAAAGCACAGCAAATGCATCAGAAACGGTCTAGTTCTTATTGAAACCCTAACCCTAACCCTAGGTCGGGCACTTTGGGAACTCAAATACTGTATCAAAAACATGTCTACAAATACAGCGTTCGAAAAGTCACCCAAATCGCTCCCAACTAGTCAGAAACATTTAAATTAATGTTTCTAAGCAATTCAATGTATCTGCAGTGAATCTGTTGTTTAAATTTCCAATATTTTTCTTTTTCTCACTTTCTCCTGAAATGGCGCAGAAAATGAGCAAGTCTTGTGGCGTTTGTGGGACTGCATTACAATTACCACTACAGTGTGGCTAAAAGTATCATTGTTTTGGGCATTAAATGCAACAAGCAGGATAAATTCACATACAGAATGTGTGTTTTCAAACTTTTGATTTTTGACCCTTTTTGAGCGACAGCCGCGCGGCTTAAGAAAAATGGCAAAATACGGCCATATTTTTTTCTCGAGGAAACAACCAAACAACAATTTTCCTGCATTTCAAATGCATCCTAAAGCACAGCAAATGCATCAGAAACGGTCTAGTTCTTATTGAAACCCTAACCCTAACCCTAGGTCTGGCACTTTGGGAACTCAATTACTGTATCAAAAACATGTCTACAAATACAGCGTTCGAAAAATCTCCCAAATCGCTCCGAACTAGTCAGAAACATTTAAAATAATGTTTCTAAGCAATTCAATGTATCTGCAGTAAATCTGTTGTTTAAATTTCCAATAGTTTTCTTTTTCTCACTTTCTCCTGAAATGGCGCAGGAAATGAGCAAGTCTTGTGGCGTTTGTGGGACTGCATTACAATTACCACTACAGTGTGGCTAAAAGTATCATTGTTTTGGGCATTAAATGCAACAAGCAGGATAAATTCACATACAGAATGTCTGTTTTCAAAATTTGATTTTTGACCCTTTTTGAGCGACAGCCGCGCGGCTTAAGAAAAATGGCAAAATACGGCCATATTTTTTTCTCGAGGAAACAACCAAACAACAGTTTTCCTGCATTTCAAATGCATCCTAAAGCACAGCAAATGCATCAGAAACGGTCTAGTTCTTATTGAAACCCTAACCCTAACCCTAGGTCGGGCACTTTGGGAACTCAAATACTGTATCAAAAACATGTCTACAAATACAGCGTTCGAAAAGCCACCCAAATCACTCCCAACTAGTCAGAAACATTTAAAATAGTGTTTCTAAGCAATTCAATGCATCTACAGTGAATCTGTTGTTTAAATTTCAAAAATTTTTCTTTTTCTCACTTTCTCCTGAAATGGCGTAGAAAATGAGCAAGTCTTGTGGCGTTTGTGGGACTGCATTACAATTACCACTACAGTGCGGCTAAAAGTATAATTGTTTTGGGCATTAAATGCAACAAGCAGGATAAATTCACATACAGAATGTGTGTTTTCAAACTTTTGATTTTTGACCCTTTTTGAGCGACAGCCGCGCGGCTTAAGAAAAATGGCAAAATACGGCCATATTTTTTTCTCGAGGAAACAACCAAACAACAGTTTTCCTGCATTTCAAATGCATCCTAAAGCACAGCAAATGCATCAGAAACGGTCTAGTTCTTATTGAAACCCTAACCCTAACCCTAGGTCGGGCACTTTGGGAACTCAAATACTGTATCAAAAACATGTCTACAAATACAGCGTTCGAAAAGTCACCCAAATCGCTCCAAACTAGTCAGAAACATTTAAAATAATGTTTCTAAGCAATTCAATGTATCTGCAGTGAATCTGTTGTTTAAATTTCCAATATTTTTCTTTTTCTCACTTTCTCCTGAAATGGCGCAGAAAATGAGCAAGTCTTGTGGCGTTTGTGGGACTGCATTACAATTACCACTACAGTGTGGCTAAAAGTATCATTGTTTTGGGCATTAAATGCAACAAGCAGGATAAATTCACATACAGAATGTGTGTTTTCAAACTTTTGATTATTGACCCTTTTTGAGCGACAGCCGCGCGGCTTAAGAAAAATGGCAAAATACGGCCATATTTTTTTCTCGAGGAAACAACCAAACAACAATTTTCCTGCATTTCAAATGCATCCTAAAGCACAGCAAATGCATCAGAAACGGTCTAGTTCTTATTGAAACCCTAACCCTAACCCTAGGTCGGGCACTTTGGGAACTCAAATACTGTATCAAAATCATGTCTACAAATACAGCGTTCGAAAAGTCACCCAAATCGCTCCCAACTAGTCAGAAACATTTAAATTAATGTTTCTAAGCAATTCAATGTATCTGCAGTGAATCTGTTGTTTAAATTTCCAATATTTTTCTTTTTCTCAGTTTCTCCTGAAATGGCGCAGAAAATGAGCAAGTCTTGTGGCGTTTGTGGGACTGCATTACAATTACCACTACAGTGTGGCTAAAAGTATCATTGTTTTGGGCATTAAATGCAACAAGCAGGATAAATTCACATACAGAATGTGTGTTTTCAAACTTTTGATTTTTGACCCTTTTTGAGCGACAGCCGCGCGGCTTAAGAAAAATGGCAAAATACGGCCATATTTTTTTCTCGAGGAAACAACCAAACAACAATTTTCCTGCATTTCAAATGCATCCTAAAGCACAGCAAATGCATCAGAAACAGTCTAGTTCTTATTGAAACCCTAACCCTAGGTCGGGCACTTTGGGAACTCAAATACTATATCAAAAACATGTCTACAAATACAGCGTTCGAAAAGTCACCCAAATCGCTCCCAACTAGTCAGAAACATTTAAATTAATGTTTCTAAGCAATTCAATGTATCTGCAGTGAATCTGTTGTTTAAATTTCCAATATTATTCTTTTTCTCACTTTCTCCTGAAATGGCGCAGAAAATGAGCAAGTCTTGTGGCGTTTGTGGGACTGCATTACAATTACCACTACAGTGCGGCTAAAAGTATAATTGTTTTGGGCATTAAATGCAACAAGCAGGATAAATTCACATACAGAATGTGTGTTTTCAAACTTTTGATTTTTGACCCTTTTTGAGCGACAGCCGCGCGGCTAAAGAAAAATGGCAAAATACGGCCATATTTTTTTCTCGAGGAAACAACCAAACAACAATTTTCCTGCATTTCAAATGCATCCTAAAGCACAGCAAATGCATCAGAAACGGTCTAGTTCTTATTGAAACCCTAACCCTAGGTCGGGCACTTTGGGAACTCAAATACTGTATCAAAAACATGTCTACAAATACAGCGTTCGAAAAGCCACCCAAATCACTCCCAACTAGTCAGAAACATTTAAAATAGTGTTTCTAAGCAATTCAATGCATCTACAGTGAATCTGTTGTTTAAATTTCCAAAATTTTTCTTTTTCTCACTTTCTCCTGAAATGGCGTAGAAAATGATCAAGTCTTGTGGCGTTTGTGGGACTGCATTACAATTACCACTACAGTGCGGCTAAAAGTATAATTGTTTTGGGCATTAAATGCAACAAGCAGGATAAATTCACATACAGAATGTGTGTTTTCAAACTTTTGATTTTTGACCCTTTTTGAGCGACAGCCGCGCGGCTTAAGAAAAATGGCAAAATACGGCCATATTTTTTTCTCGAGGAAACAACCAAACAACAGTTTTCCTGCATTTCAAATGCATCCTAAAGCACAGCAAATGCATCAGAAACGGTCTAGTTCTTATTGAAACCCTAACCCTAACCCTAGGTCGGGCACTTTGGGAACTCAAATACTGTATCAAAAACATGTCTACAAATACAGCGTTCGAAAAGTCACCCAAATCGCTCCAAACTAGTCAGAAACATTTAAAATAATGTTTCTAAGCAATTCAATGTATCTGCAGTGAATCTGTTGTTTAAATTTCCAATATTTTTCTTTTTCTCACTTTCTCCTGAAATGGCGCAGAAAATGAGCAAGTCTTGTGGCGTTTGTGGGACTGCATTACAATTACCACTACAGTGTGGCTAAAAGTATCATTGTTTTGGGCATTAAATGCAACAAGCAGGATAAATTCACATACAGAATGTGTTATCAAACTTTTGATTTTTGACCCTTTTTGAGCGACAGCCGCGCGGCTTAAGAAAAATGGCAAAATACGGCCATATTTTTTTCTCGAGGAAACAACCAAACAACAATTTTCCTGCATTTCAAATGCATCCTAAAGCACAGCAAATGCATCAGAAACGGTCTAGTTCTTATTGGAACCCTAACCCTAACCCTAGGTCGGGCACTTTGGGAACTCAAATACTGTATCAAAAACATGTCTACAAATACAGCGTTCGAAAAGTCACCCAAATCGCTCCCAACTAGTCAGAAACATTTAAAATAATGTTTCTAAGCAATTCAATGTATCTGCAGTGAATCTGTTGTTTAAATTTCCAATATTTTTCTTTTTCTCACTTTCTCCTGAAATGGCGCAGAAAATGAGCAAGTCTTGTGGCGTTTGTGGGACTGCATTACAATTACCACTACAGTGTGGCTAAAAGTATCATTGTTTTGGGCATTAAATGCAACAAGCAGGATAAATTCACATACAGAATGTGTGTTTTCAAACTTTTGATTTTTGACCCTTTTTGAGCGACAGCCGCGCGGCTTAAGAAAAATGGCAAAATACGGCCATATTTTTTTCTCGAGGAAACAACCAAACAACAGTTTTCCTGCATTTCAAATGCATCCTAAAGCACAGCAAATGCATCAGAAACGGTCTAGTTCTTATTGAAACCCTAACCCTAACCCTAGGTCGGGCACTTTGGGAACTCAAATACTGTATCAAAAACATGTCTACAAATACAGCGTTCGAAAAGTCACCCAAATCGCTCCCAACTAGTCAGAAACATTTAAAATAATGTTTCTAAGCAATTCAATATATCTGCAGTGAATCTGTTGTTTAAATTTCCAATATTTTTCTTTTTCTCACTTTCTCCTGAAATGGCGCAGAAAATGAGCAAGTCTTGTGGCGTTTGTGGGACTGCATTACAATTACCACTACAGTGTGGCTAAAAGTATCATTGTTTTGGGCATTAAATGCAACAAGCAGGATAAATTCACATACAGAATGTGTTATCAAACTTTTGATTTTTGACCCTTTTTGAGCGACAGCCGCGCGGCTTAAGAAAAATGACAAAATACGGCCATATTTTTTTCTCGAGGAAACAACCAAACAACAATTTTCCTGCATTTCAAATGCATCCTAAAGCACAGCAAATGCATCAGAAACGGTCTAGTTCTTATTGGAACCCTAACCCTAACCCTAGGTCGGGCACTTTGGGAACTCAAATACTGTATCAAAAACATGTCTACAAATACAGCGTTCGAAAAGTCACCCAAATCGCTCCCAACTAGTCAGAAACATTTAAAATAATGTTTCTAAGCAATTCAATGTATCTGCAGTGAATCTGTTGTTTAAATTTCCAATATTTTTCTTTTTCTCACTTTCTCCTGAAATGGCGCAGAAAATGAGCAAGTCTTGTGGCGTTTGTGGGACTGCATTACAATTACCACTACAGTGCGGCTAAAAGTATAATTGTTTTGGGCATTAATTGCAACAAGCAGGATAAATTCACATACAGAATGTGTGTTTTCAAACTTTTGATTTTTGACCCTTTTTGAGCGACAGCCGCGCGGCTAAAGAAAAATGGCAAAATACGGCCATATTTTTTTCTCGAGGAAACAACCAAACAACAATTTTCCTGCATTTCAAATGCATCCTAAAGCACAGCAAATGCATCAGAAACGGTCTAGTTCTTATTGAAACCCTAACCCTAACCCTAGGTCGGGCACTTTGGGAACTCAAATACTGTATCAAAAACATGTCTACAAATACAGCGTTCGAAAAGTCACCCAAATCGCTCCCAACTAGTCAGAAACATTTAAATTAATGTTTCTAAGCAATTCAATGTATCTGCAGTGAATCTGTTGTTTAAATTTCCAATATTTTTCTTTTTCTCACTTTCTCCTGAAATGGCGCAGAAAATGAGCAAGTCTTGTGGCGTTTGTGGGACTGCATTACAATTACCACTACAGTGTGGCTAAAAGTATCATTGTTTTGGGCATTAAATGCAACAAGCAGGATAAATTCACATACAGAATGTGTGTTTTCAAACTTTTGATTTTTGACCCTTTTTGAGCGACAGCCGCGCGGCTTAAGAAAAATGGCAAAATACGGCCATATTTTTTTCTCGAGGAAACAACCAAACAACAGTTTTCCTGCATTTCAAATGCATCCTAAAGCACAGCAAATGCATCAGAAACGGTCTAGTTCTTATTGAAACCCTAACCCTAACCCTAGGTCGGGCACTTTGGGAACTCAAATACTGTATCAAAAACATGTCTACAAATACAGCGTTCGAAAAGTCACCCAAATCGCTCCCAACTAGTCAGAAACATTTAAATTAATGTTTCTAAGCAATTCAATGTATCTGCAGTGAATCTGTTGTTTAAATTTCCAATATTTTTCTTTTTCTCACTTTCTCCTGAAATGGCGCAGAAAATGAGCAAGTCTTGTGGCGTTTGTGGGACTGCATTACAATTACCACTACAGTGTGGCTAAAAGTATCATTGTTTTGGGCATTAAATGCAACAAGCAGGATAAATTCACATACAGAATGTGTGTTTTCAAACTTTTGATTTTTGACCCTTTTTGAGCGACAGCCGCGCGGCTTAAGAAAAATGGCAAAATACGGCCATATTTTTTTCTCGAGGAAACAACCAAACAACAGTTTTCCTGCATTTCAAATGCATCCTAAAGCACAGCAAATGCATCAGAAACGGTCTAGTTCTTATTGAAACCCTAACCCTAACCCTAGGTCGGGCACTTTGGGAACTCAAATACTGTATCAAAAACATGTCTACAAATACAGCGTTCGAAAAGTCACCCAAATCGCTCCCAACTAGTCAGAAACATTTAAAATAATGTTTCTAAGCAATTCAATGTATCTGCAGTGAATCTGTTGTTTAAATTTCCAATATTTTTCTTTTTCTCACTTTCTCCTGAAATGGCGCAGAAAATGAGCCAGTCTTGTGGCGTTTGTGGGACTGCATTACAATTACCACTACAGTGTGGCTAAAAGTATCATTGTTTTGGGCATTAAATGCAACAAGCAGGATAAATTCACATACAGAATGTGTGTTTTCAAACTTTTGATTTTTGACCCTTTTTGAGCGACAGCCGCGCGGCTTAAGAAAAATGGCAAAATACGGCCATATTTTTTTCTCGAGGAAACAACCAAACAACAGTTTTCCTGCATTTCAAATGCATCCTAAAGCACAGCAAATGCATCAGAAACGGTCTAGTTCTTATTGAAACCCTAACCCTAACCCTAGGTCGGGCACTTTGGGAACTCAAATACTGTATCAAAAACATGTCTACAAATACAGCGTTCGAAAAGTCACCCAAATCGCTCCCAACTAGTCAGAAACATTTAAAATAATGTTTCTAAGCAATTCAATATATCTGCAGTGAATCTGTTGTTTAAATTTCCAATATTTTTCTTTTTCTCACTTTCTCCTGAAATGGCGCAGAAAATGAGCAAGTCTTGTGGCGTTTGTGGGACTGCATTACAATTACCACTACAGTGTGGCTAAAAGTATCATTGTTTTGGGCATTAAATGCAACAAGCAGGATAAATTCACATACAGAATGTGTTATCAAACTTTTGATTTTTGACCCTTTTTGAGCGACAGCCGCGCGGCTTAAGAAAAATGACAAAATACGGCCATATTTTTTTCTCGAGGAAACAACCAAACAACAATTTTCCTGCATTTCAAATGCATCCTAAAGCACAGCAAATGCATCAGAAACGGTCTAGTTCTTATTGGAACCCTAACCCTAACCCTAGGTCGGGCACTTTGGGAACTCAAATACTGTATCAAAAACATGTCTACAAATACAGCGTTCGAAAAGTCACCCAAATCGCTCCCAACTAGTCAGAAACATTTAAAATAATGTTTCTAAGCAATTCAATGTATCTGCAGTGAATCTGTTGTTTAAATTTCCAATATTTTTCTTTTTCTCACTTTCTCCTGAAATGGCGCAGAAAATGAGCAAGTCTTGTGGCGTTTGTGGGACTGCATTACAATTACCACTACAGTGCGGCTAAAAGTATAATTGTTTTGGGCATTAATTGCAACAAGCAGGATAAATTCACATACAGAATGTGTGTTTTCAAACTTTTGATTTTTGACCCTTTTTGAGCGACAGCCGCGCGGCTAAAGAAAAATGGCAAAATACGGCCATATTTTTTTCTCGAGGAAACAACCAAACAACAATTTTCCTGCATTTCAAATGCATCCTAAAGCACAGCAAATGCATCAGAAACGGTCTAGTTCTTATTGAAACCCTAACCCTAACCCTAGGTCGGGCACTTTGGGAACTCAAATACTGTATCAAAAACATGTCTACAAATACAGCGTTCGAAAAGTCACCCAAATCGCTCCCAACTAGTCAGAAACATTTAAATTAATGTTTCTAAGCAATTCAATGTATCTGCAGTGAATCTGTTGTTTAAATTTCCAATATTTTTCTTTTTCTCACTTTCTCCTGAAATGGCGCAGAAAATGAGCAAGTCTTGTGGCGTTTGTGGGACTGCATTACAATTACCACTACAGTGTGGCTAAAAGTATCATTGTTTTGGGCATTAAATGCAACAAGCAGGATAAATTCACATACAGAATGTGTGTTTTCAAACTTTTGATTTTTGACCCTTTTTGAGCGACAGCCGCGCGGCTTAAGAAAAATGGCAAAATACGGCCATATTTTTTTCTCGAGGAAACAACCAAACAACAGTTTTCCTGCATTTCAAATGCATCCTAAAGCACAGCAAATGCATCAGAAACGGTCTAGTTCTTATTGAAACCCTAACCCTAACCCTAGGTCGGGCACTTTGGGAACTCAAATACTGTATCAAAAACATGTCTACAAATACAGCGTTCGAAAAGTCACCCAAATCGCTCCCAACTAGTCAGAAACATTTAAATTAATGTTTCTAAGCAATTCAATGTATCTGCAGTGAATCTGTTGTTTAAATTTCCAATATTTTTCTTTTTCTCACTTTCTCCTGAAATGGCGCAGAAAATGAGCAAGTCTTGTGGCGTTTGTGGGACTGCATTACAATTACCACTACAGTGTGGCTAAAAGTATCATTGTTTTGGGCATTAAATGCAACAAGCAGGATAAATTCACATACAGAATGTGTGTTTTCAAACTTTTGATTTTTGACCCTTTTTGAGCGACAGCCGCGCGGCTTAAGAAAAATGGCAAAATACGGCCATATTTTTTTCTCGAGGAAACAACCAAACAACAGTTTTCCTGCATTTCAAATGCATCCTAAAGCACAGCAAATGCATCAGAAACGGTCTAGTTCTTATTGAAACCCTAACCCTAACCCTAGGTCGGGCACTTTGGGAACTCAAATACTGTATCAAAAACATGTCTACAAATACAGCGTTCGAAAAGTCACCCAAATCGCTCCCAACTAGTCAGAAACATTTAAAATAATGTTTCTAAGCAATTCAATGTATCTGCAGTGAATCTGTTGTTTAAATTTCCAATATTTTTCTTTTTCTCACTTTCTCCTGAAATGGCGCAGAAAATGAGCCAGTCTTGTGGCGTTTGTGGGACTGCATTACAATTACCACTACAGTGTGGCTAAAAGTATCATTGTTTTGGGCATTAAATGCAACAAGGAGGATAAATTCACATACAGAATGTGTGTTTTCAAACTTTTGATTTTTGACCCTTTTTGAGCGTCAGCCGCGCGGCTTAAGAAAAATGGCAAAATACGGCCATATTTTTTTCTCGAGGAAACAACCAAACAACAGTTTTCCTGCATTTCAAATGCATCCTAAAGCACAGCAAATGCATCAGAAACGGTCTAGTTCTTATTGAAACCCTAACCCTAACCCTAGGTCGGGCACTTTGGGAACTCAAATACTGTATCAAAAACATGTCTACAAATACAACGTTCGAAAAGTCACCCAAATCGCTCCCAACTAGTCAGAAACATTTAAATTAATGTTTCTAAGCAATTCAATGTATCTGCAGTGAATCTGTTGTTTAAATTTCCAATATTTTTCTTTTTCTCACTTTCTCCTGAAATGGCGCAGAAAATGAGCAAGTCTTGTGGCGTTTGTGGGACTGCATTGCAATTACCACTACAGTGTGGCTAAAAGTATCATTGTTTTGGGCATTAAATGCAACAAGCAGGATAAATTCACATATAGAATGTGTGTTTTCAAACTTTTGATTTTTGACCCTTTTTGAGCGACAGCCGCGCGGCTTAAGAAAAATGGCAAAATACGGCCATATTTTTTTCTCGAGGAAACAACCAAACAAAAATTTTCCTGCATTTCAAATGCATCCTAAAGCACAGCAAATGCATCAGAAACGGTCTAGATCATTTTGAAACCCTAACCCTAACCCTAGGTCGGGCACTTT
Source organism: Atractosteus spatula (assembly GCF_055471065.1). NCBI lineage: Eukaryota > Metazoa > Chordata > Actinopteri > Semionotiformes > Lepisosteidae > Atractosteus > Atractosteus spatula. Next base: position 29,961,459 of record NC_142718.1, read on the forward strand.
GGGAACTCAAATACTGTATCAAAAACATGTCTACAAATACAGCGTTCGAAAAGTCACCCAAATCGCTCCCAACTAGTCAGAAACATTTAAAATAATGTTTCTAAGCAATTCAATGTATCTGCAGTAAATCTGTTGTTTAAATTTCCAATAGTTTTCTTTTTCTCACTTTCTCCTGAAATGGCGCAGAAAATGAGCAAGTCTTGTGGCGTTTGTGGGACTGCATTACAATTACCACTACAGTGTGGCTAAAAGTATCATTGTTTTGGGCATTAAATGCAACAAGCAGGATAAATTCACATATAGAATGTGTGTTTTCAAACTTTTGATTTTTGACCCTTTTTGAGCGACAGCCGCGCGGCTTAAGAAAAATGGCAAAATACGGCCATATTTTTTTCTCGAGGAAACAACCAAACAACAGTTTTCCTGCATTTCAAATGCATCCTAAAGCACAGCAAATGCATCAGAAACGGTCTAGTTCTTATTGAAACCCTAACCCTAACCCTAGGTCGGGCACTTTGGGAACTCAAATACTGTATCAAAAAAATGTCTACAAATACAGCGTTCGAAAAGTCACCCAAATCGCTCCCAACTAGTCAGAAACATTTAAATTAATGTTTCTAAGCAATTCAATGCATCTGCAGTGAATCTGTTGTTTAAATTTCCAATATTTTTCTTTTTCTCACTTTCTCCTGAAATGGCGCAGAAAATGAGCAAGTCTTGTGGCGTTTGTGGGACTGCATTACAATTACCACTACAGTGTGGCTAAAAGTATCATTGTTTTGGGCATTAAATGCAACAAGCAGGATAAATTCACATACAGAATGTGTGTTTTCAAACTTTTGATTTTTGACCCTTTTTGAGCGACAGCCGCGCGGCTTAAGAAAAATGGCAAAATACGGCCATATTTTTTTCTCGAGGAAACAACCAAACAACAGTTTTCCTGCATTTCAAATGCATCCTAAAGCACAGCAAATGCATCAGAAACGGTCTAGTTCTTATTGAAACCCTAACCCTAACCCTAGGTCGGGCACTTTGGGAACTCAAATACTGTATCAAAAACATGTCTACAAATACAGCGTTCGAAAAGTCACCCAAATCGCTCCCAACTAGTCAGAAACATTTAAAATAATGTTTCTAAGCAATTCAATATATCTGCAGTGAATCTGTTGTTTAAATTTCCAATATTTTTCTTTTTCTCACTTTCTCCTGAAATGGCGCAGAAAATGAGCAAGTCTTGTGGCGTTTGTGGGACTGCATTACAATTACCACTACAGTGTGGCTAAAAGTATCATTGTTTTGGGCATTAAATGCAACAAGCAGGATAAATTCACATACAGAATGTGTTATCAAACTTTTGATTTTTGACCCTTTTTGAGCGACAGCCGCGCGGCTTAAGAAAAATGGCAAAATACGGCCATATTTTTTTCTCGAGGAAACAACCAAACAACAATTTTCCTGCATTTCAAATGCATCCTAAAGCACAGCAAATGCATCAGAAACGGTCTAGTTCTTATTGGAACCCTAACCCTAACCCTAGGTCGGGCACTTTGGGAACTCAAATACTGTATCAAAAACATGTCTACAAATACAGCGTTCGAAAAGTCACCCAAATCGCTCCCAACTAGTCAGAAACATTTAAAATAATGTTTCTAAGCAATTCAATGTATCTGCAGTGAATCTGTTGTTTAAATTTCCAATATTTTTCTTTTTCTCACTTTCTCCTGAAATGGCGCAGAAAATGAGCAAGTCTTGTGGCGTTTGTGGGACTGCATTACAATTACCACTACAGTGTGGCTAAAAGTATCATTGTTTTGGGCATTAAATGCAACAAGCAGGATAAATTCACATACAGAATGTGTGTTTTCAAACTTTTGATTTTTGACCCTTTTTGAGCGACAGCCGCGCGGCTTAAGAAAAATGGCAAAATACGGCCATATTTTTTTCTCGAGGAAACAACCAAACAACAGTTTTCCTGCATTTCAAATGCATCCTAAAGCACAGCAAATGCATCAGAAACGGTCTAGTTCTTATTGAAACCCTAACCCTAACCCTAGGTCGGGCACTTTGGGAACTCAAATACTGTATCAAAAACATGTCTACAAATACAGCGTTCGAAAAGTCACCCAAATCGCTCCCAACTAGTCAGAAACATTTAAAATAATGTTTCTAAGCAATTCAATGTATCTGCAGTGAATCTGTTGTTTAAATTTCCAATATTTTTCTTTTTCTCACTTTCTCCTGAAATGGCGCAGAAAATGAGCCAGTCTTGTGGCGTTTGTGGGACTGCATTACAATTACCACTACAGTGTGGCTAAAAGTATCATTGTTTTGGGCATTAAATGCAACAAGCAGGATAAATTCACATATAGAATGTGTGTTTTCAAACTTTTGATTTTTGACCCTTTTTGAGCGACAGCCGCGCGGCTAAAGAAAAATGGCAAAATACAGCCATATTTTTTTCTCGAGGAAACAACCAAACAACAATTTTCCTGCATTTCAAATGCATCCTAAAGCACAGCAAATGCATCAGAAACGGTCTAGTTCTTATTGAAACCCTAACCCTAACCCTAGGTCGGGCACTTTGGGAACTCAAATACTGTATCAAAAACATGTCTACAAATACAGCGTTCGAAAAGTCACCCAAATCGCTCCCAACTAGTCAGAAACATTTAAATTAATGTTTCTAAGCAATTCAATGTATCTGCAGTGAATCTGTTGTTTAAATTTCCAATATTTTTCTTTTTCTCACTTTCTCCTGAAATGGCGCAGAAAATGAGCAAGTCTTGTGGCGTTTGTGGGACTGCATTACAATTACCACTACAGTGTGGCTAAAAGTATCATTGTTTTGGGCATTAAATGCAACAAGCAGGATAAATTCACATACAGAATGTGTGTTTTCAAACTTTTGATTTTTGACCCTTTTTGAGCGACAGCCGCGCGGCTTAAGAAAAATGGCAAAATACGGCCATATTTTTTTCTCGAGGAAACAACCAAACAACAGTTTTCCTGCATTTCAAATGCATCCTAAAGCACAGCAAATGCATCAGAAACGGTCTAGTTCTTATTGAAACCCTAACCCTAACCCTAGGTCGGGCACTTTGGGAACTCAAATACTGTATCAAAAACATGTCTACAAATACAGCGTTCGAAAAGTCACCCAAATCGCTCCCAACTAGTCAGAAACATTTAAAATAATGTTTCTAAGCAATTCAATGTATCTGCAGTGAATCTGTTGTTTAAATTTCCAATATTTTTCTTTTTCTCACTTTCTCCTGAAATGGCGCAGAAAATGAGCCAGTCTTGTGGCGTTTGTGGGACTGCATTACAATTACCACTACAGTGTGGCTAAAAGTATCATTGTTTTGGGCATTAAATGCAACAAGGAGGATAAATTCACATACAGAATGTGTGTTTTCAAACTTTTGATTTTTGACCCTTTTTGAGCGTCAGCCGCGCGGCTTAAGAAAAATGGCAAAATACGGCCATATTTTTTTCTCGAGGAAACAACCAAACAACAGTTTTCCTGCATTTCAAATGCATCCTAAAGCACAGCAAATGCATCAGAAACGGTCTAGTTCTTATTGAAACCCTAACCCTAACCCTAGGTCGGGCACTTTGGGAACTCAAATACTGTATCAAAAACATGTCTACAAATACAACGTTCGAAAAGTCACCCAAATCGCTCCCAACTAGTCAGAAACATTTAAATTAATGTTTCTAAGCAATTCAATGTATCTGCAGTGAATCTGTTGTTTAAATTTCCAATATTTTTCTTTTTCTCACTTTCTCCTGAAATGGCGCAGAAAATGAGCAAGTCTTGTGGCGTTTGTGGGACTGCATTGCAATTAGCACTACAGTGTGGCTAAAAGTATCATTGTTTTGGGCATTAAATGCAACAAGCAGGATAAATTCACATATAGAATGTGTGTTTTCAAACTTTTGATTTTTGACCCTTTTTGAGCGACAGCCGCGCGGCTTAAGAAAAATGGCAAAATACGGCCATATTTTTTTCTCGAGGAAACAACCAAACAAAAATTTT